>NW_025955070.1:0-136801 GCF_022376445.1 Fomitopsis serialis
ATGTGTCAGTGGTTAATCCGTTCGTAGGCCTAGTGGTCAACTTGAACGTGGTCACCCGAGCACACAGAGACAGTAAGGACGACAGTGTTTGCCTCGTCTTGCCCATTGGAGATTTTTCAGGTGGTGAGTTATGCCTGTTCGAGGCGGGAATAGTCATTCCGCTTCGACATGGAGATCTAGTCGTTTTTCCATCCTGCAAACTCACCCATTTCAATTTACACTATACTGGATGTCGTTCCTCCATTGTTTTACACACAGACAGAGAGATGTCGAAGTGGACGGCTGATGATCGCAATGGCTGGGTTTCCAATGATCATTTCAGATAGAACGAACCGAACCTATTGACCATTATCATTGTAGTAGTACTACGTTAATGAAACCAAGTCTACGATGCTACATATTACAATCAAGTACAGGATAAGTAACGAAACCCGAAACACTTGAACAGCTCGAGAACTCTATCAGCTCGGCGCGACCAATATGGTCCCACGACTCTTCCAGAACCTCGAACAGTCCCATGCGTGCAGTCTCTATCATCGGAAGAATCTCGCCCTACCACGACCGCCGGCGGAAGCCTTCCCGAACCTCCCCAGCGGCGATTCGGACTTGGGAGTCTACTCACGCGGCGTGTTATCTGATGCATATCCTTGCTGGCTAACATTCACCCATCACTCGCTGTAATCGTTCAGTACTTCAACATGCCTCCTCGTCAGTCCGCACGCAACGCCGCACGCCAGTCAACAAGCCAGCAGACTGCGAAGCCCAAGGCTAGGAAGGCTGCGCCCAAGTCAACCACGACATCCAAAAAGTCAAGCGCCACGAAAGGCTTGAAGGAAGTCGCCACGGGCTCCAAACGTCCCAGGCAAGAGACACTGGTAGGGGATGGCAAGGCCTCTCAGGGCGACGTCCTGTCGCCTTCCGAGAAGAAGATGTACGACCTCCTGAGAGCAAAAATGGAGCAAGCGCAGAAGCAGGCGGTCGCAGACCGCAGGTCGAGTAAGCTTTTCACTCTCACTGTCAAACTAATTCGAACTTATTTCACGTATACGTAGACATACAGAAGACGAGTACAGCCATGGTGCTGGCGGAAGATGCGTCTCGCGGAGATGCAGAGGAGGACAGCGAGGAGGAAGAAGGAGCGGCAGACGGCGTGGAAGACGGCGTGGAAGACGACGTGGAAGACGACGTGGAAGGCGGCGGCGCGGAAGGCGGCGCGGAAGACAGCGCGAACCAGGAGGATGACGACGAGCAGCCGAGACGCAAGAAGCTGAAGAAGAGCATCGTGATCAATAGCAGCGACGACGAAGACCGTGACCAGCTTATCGAGGAGGACGGGGAGGTGGAGGCGAAGATAGTCGAGCCAGATGAACGCCCTCCGCGCGGTGAGTGCTATCAAATGGTTATAGCTATGCAACTGATATAGGTTGATTGCAAGCTAAACCTAAACCCAAGCCTGCGTACGGCAAGAGAAAGACGAGGGACGTTGAGAGTGACCACGAAGACAGGACCATGAACGATACTCAGCCTATGCTCGACCAAGACGAGCTGAGCCTGGCTGGGACTCTAGGTACGCCGGTCTATCATTAACTCATATACTAATCTGTTTTTGGTTTTATAGGTGCTGGATCGGCAGCTGCACAGGACAAGGAAACTAGGAAGTCAACGCGCGCGTCGAAGAAGATCCCTGATGACGGTCGCACCGCTCTCACGCAGCCTGCCAAAAGCAAGAAGGTCTGGCGTATGGACGCGGTTGTCATTGATTCGCCTCCAAGGAAGATAAGTAATATTCTCATCTCATTTGTTCATCTTGATCTGACGTAGAATGAGCACAAGGTGGTCGACAGGAAGAAGGACAAGGGCAAGGCGATCGACCAGAAGAAGAAGGCGATCGACTGGCTGGACAGCGACACCGGTTCGGAGAGTGAGATGGGGAGGGAGGATGACGACGATGATGATGATGACGATGCCGCAAGCTACGAGTCGGGCAGTGACGGCGACCAGGAGGAAGGCAGTGAGGGCAAAGAGATGGAAAATGACAGTGATGATGAAGTGATCGTAAGTCACCGTCCCACGTTTACTACTTGAAAATACCACGATTTGCAGGTTGTCAAGGCTCCGAAGCACAAGAGCCAGCGTTCCAAAGGCAAGGGGGGTCGTCGTGGTCGCGGCAACTCGAACGAAGGGAAGTCCGTAGGACGACGCCGCCGAGCACAAGCCAGAGATCTGCCCGAGACCGTCAAGCCCATCGTCACCTGCTCACAGATGTACCTCCGACTCCGCCTCTCTCTAGAACACGCATGGACGTCCGAGAAAATGCAGAACAGTAGCCAGCTGCCCGTCAAACACACGCTCATCAAGCGTGCAATAAGGGATGCTCGAGCTCATCGCGCCGAAAATGGGAAGAAGATATCATACCTCTCGAGTGGCTTCAAGGTTCTGGGCGCCCGAGGAACCAACCGTCTTCGCGGCGATGTCGCCAACGTGGTAAGCACATTGATTCATTGTTTTGATCAATTCATAGCAGCTGTGTCTGGCGGTGTAGGTGTGGACGGGCGCATGTCAGCTCCGTAACGAGGTCAAGAAGAAGGCGACGACCGTGGTTGAGAATGCCTATGCCCTCGGCGGCCTCTCGACACAGCGCAGAGTTGCCGCGGCAACGTTCCTTCTCAAATGCAACATGCAGGGGAAGTTCTCACTGCCGAACTTCATCTTTGGTGACATCGACATTGCCTGGCAGGCGAACGACGCTTATGAGGTCGACACAAAGGTAAGCGAATCAAATATAAGGGCTCATGTACGTTCTTGATGGCACACAGGCGAGCTTTGTGAATCGCAAGAAACCCTTCCACCACAGAGCGATCTCCGACGTCATGGTTCAGCATTGGTTCCATGGCTCCAGGGATTCTGCCTCTGTAGCGGCTTACGACCGGTTTGCCGAGGTTCCTAACAACCTCATTGCTCTCGTCTGCAATGCGTAAGCACTCTGCAACTAAACAAGTGATTTATGCTGATCAATATAGCTTGAGGCCGGTTGGTAGACATAGTGACTGGGAAGCATCACTTCACAAACAAGACGTATGCGCCCAAGCGAGTGTTTTATCACTGCTATCTAGGCATGACTTATTGCTGACATATTGATAGGTGGGCCAATATCATGGGCGTACTAGATCAATTCGAGCGGAATGCCCCGGAGGCTTATGAGTCCATGAAGACGTTAATCTGGACTAACATCAGGTAAGTTGCCTACCATGGCTGTCAGTCGATCAGGGTTTATTGTCAATGCAGCGCACTGGTCGATGAACAGAAGGCCTCGAAGTTGAAGGATGAGGCAGACGAAGGTGACGGTAATAGCGGTGCAGAAGAACAGTTCATATCCTGGAGTGACGTCGAGGTCGTCGAGGTTACCCCTAGCAACGCAGCAGCGTCTGTGAAGAAGCCGTCCGCGTCGAAGCCGTCCGCGTCGAAGCCGTCGCGTCGAAGCCGTCTGCGTCGAAGCCGTCCACGTCGAAGCCGTCCGCGTCGAACGAATCCGCGTCGAACGAATCCGCGTCGAACCCGTCTGCGTCGAACCCGTCTGCGTCGAACCCGTCTGCTCGAACCCGTCTGCGTCGAACCCGTCTGCGTCGAACCCGTCCGCGTCGAACCCGTCCGCGTCGACGTCGTCCGGTTTGAAGCCATCTGCGTCAAAGCCTCCATCGTCGAAGCCTCCATCGTCGAAGCCGTCCGGGTCGAAGCTGTCTCGGACCGGGTCCAAGCCGTCGTTCTCGAAGCAGCTGTCGTCGAAGCCGTCTCCATTGGCTGGGAAACCCGGAGGTAAGTTGATCTGTTCACCTTAACTACACATTTTAACACAGTATGTATGAAGTTCAGCTGAACAGGAAACTGCTGAGCTTGACCCACAAGACTTGTCGGCTGAAAACGATGACGATGGTGAGCTGATTTTATTTTATATTATTTATATACTTGGACACTGACCAAAGCCGTGTATGCGTTCTACTTACCACTCCAGAAGAAGTACAGTAGGTGATGTGAACAACCACTAAGATCTCATGCACATTGCGTGAGTATTGTCTCATCATTTTCCAGACAATTTTTCTCGACCTCATATTTCAACAGAATCACACAACTACCATCTACTTCAACACTTGGAGGAATCTGAGGTTGGCTACGGCTTCTTCTGTTCTGTTCTCGGCGTCTCCGGGTCTCCGACGCCATTGCTTTGTAGTTGCTTTGTACGCTTTCGTTTTCACACTGTGTGTATGTGTACGATAGTTGGTGATCCGTGTCTCTGGTTATGTGTTTGGTAATGCAATGCATAGCCAAGCGATTATCTGGAATACCAACCAATGAGTGAATTAGTCAAACCAAGCAACAAGAATACTTGAAAGGCTTGGGTAGACGGACGGAACTTGAAAAGACCATCAAGAATTGAGTCAGCCAGTTGCTTGAATACAAGAAGAGCATGCAACCAGTATCAGAACAATGTTGATTTCTGCTTGGTCACGCAGCTCAAGCATTTGACTTACCTTGCCCAAGACCTATTGACTATGCAAGTCTTGCAGTGCTTGTCAGGCTTGGCAAGCCATGTGAGTTTTTCCTGATGGAGCAGGTATGTTGTCGAACATATTCTTTGACTGTAAGGTGTGAGCAGCGGCCACGTACAAGAACGAAGACACATACCTTCTTCCTTGGAGGCGGTTGCTCGTCCTCACTCTGCTCAGTCTCGCTGCCTGTCACCTCGCTATCCTTCTTGCCATGGCGTGACAGCCAGTCTGCGTATTCATCGCGAACAAGCTGTTCGGCTGTCTTGATCCAGCCACCCTCCCACCGCGCAGACTCGAAGTATTTCAACTTGTGACGCGGATGCAAGACTACGAGAAATTAGTATAATGAAGAGGCCGGCAGTGGCAGTGCGGCATGTACTGACCCATTGCAATACGGTACGCATTCGACTCGTCAGTCTTACTGTAGTAACGGTTCAACGTTTTCTTGGCGAGACCAACTGCGGCGCGGATTGACGGGAGCACAGTTGCTTTGAGCGAGTAGTCTGTAAGATGTTCATCAAGGAGGTCCATGGCCGGGATGACCATGGCGAGGTTGGGGCTGTCGCGTGAGAAGAACTCCGTCCCGTCGACGAATATCTGAGGTGCCGGCAGTTAGCGGAGACTCGTGTTGAGTGACAAAACGTGACGAACCTTGAGAACGTCACACAGTTGAGTCACGATCTCCCACTCGTCGTCGTTCAACTCCAACCGCCGCAGGTCCATCGTCCGGTCACTGGTAAGTCCGTTGACCGCATCACGGTACTCTAACGTGAATGCTAACATCCCATGGGTCGAGTTCCAGCGCGTGCGAACATCGCGTGGCATATTCTCTATTGCCAGCTCGAGCTCTTCAAGCATCGCGTGCCAGGCTGGAAGGAGCTTGGTCGTGGAGTTGATGATGGATTGCGAGAGCCGGCGAAGCTATCCTAAGGTGAGTCGCTGATCTGATATCATTACAGCCAGTATTAACCAACTTTTGCGAGCACGAGCTTGACAGGGCGCGTTGTGGCATCTAGGGCCTTGATCTCCTCCTCCGTCATGCCCTGCCGTTCATCCACCCATCCCTCGACATTGTCATCATCGTCATCGTTGAGTCCACTGACATCCCATTCCCCAACAACGTCGTCATCATCCTCTGGTCCTTCAAGATCATCTGCCAGCTCGCGCAAGACGGCCTCTGCTGCGTCGAGGGCTGCAGCCTCGGCACCCTTCTTGCTTCGCGTGGTGTCGAACTGCCGCAGCAACGTCTTCACCACAAGATTGAGGATGTGATCGAAGCAGCGAACGCGCGCCGCCTGGCCTCGAAACGACCCAACAAGCTGGCAGAGCTCGTCGATCATGGTATCGTTCGACGATGCATTGTCTGCAGTGACAGAGAGAATCTGTTTGGAGCCCTTGGTGAGTCCATGCTTGAGAGCTCGTGTTTTGCCTGTACCTTATTGCTAATACCGAAGTCTTCGAGCATGTCTGCAAACACGCCCGCGAGGTTCAAGCCTGAATGAGACTTCGCAAGCTCAATGAGATCGAGGTTCAGCCGAACGGGAACACCGTTGTGCTCGAAATGGACGGAGAAGGCTACCATAGCCTTGTGATTGGGTGAGGTCCAGCAATCGGTAGCGAAGTTCAGCTCGCCGTCGTAATCCTAAGGTATGTTATAAGATAGTTTTATGTATTGATTTCGCGTACTGACCTGAAGCATCTTCGCAATACGAGCACGCGTGCGGATGAAGACACGCTGAACGTCGCGCGCGACCGTCCAGCGAGATGGAATATAGTATTCTGGCCTCCCTGTTTTCATGAGGCTCAGAAATGCGCGGTCCTCGACGATCGTGAAGGGCCGCAGGCTTTCGGCAACCCAGCGCACGATCTCAGCACTGATAACTCGTGTAAGTAAGTACTCGTCTCCTATCCATCAATGTCAATGCTTACCGAGTCTCGTTCTTCGTATGCTGACGCACTGAGTAGGTTACCTTTCCCTTGCCTGTGCGAGTGAATGACACCGTGAGATCACCGGATCGTAGGTAAGTCTTCACGTCATCGCGGGCCTTCTTGATTGTCCCGATCGCATCCGCAGCATCCAGAGCTTCCTCGCTGAAGCATCTTTTGACGTGTCTGCGTAGATTGCTCGTGGACGAGCGGTCTTTCTTGTCAAGCCACCGTTTGATGGTGACATTGCAGCCATGGTTCATGCACATCAGGAAACCCCCCCTACGCGAATGTGGCGCAAATCGGCGGCAAATCGCTGCGGCGCGCTTGTCGCTGCGAATGGCTTGTAAATCATTGCGAACGCCTCTCGAATAGACTGAAATGCTCTCATGTACATACACGTCGAGAAATGTTATATACATTGGGTGCCTCGATCAGCTGTGACTACAATACACAACAGTACATGTACAGACAGTTCATCTCGTCCGGCTGTGCCCATCCGGGCCGTACTGACTGTCTCGCCGACCCGTTTGTTGGTGCACCTGCTCGCCTCCTCACCTACCTGCCTGCGCGTTCCTCGGCTGTATCTGCACACTGGACATTCGGCCAGCGCGCCTGCGGTCGCCGTGCGCGTGGTGCTCGTCCGCGCCCTGTGCCCGTCCCCTTGCACTCTCGCCCGCTCGCTCGCGCACCCGCCTTCCCACTGGCCAGCCTCGGGCTACCAGCACGCCCGTTGGTCCGCTTTCCTGCCTGCTTGCTGGTTTGCCCGCCCGCCTGTTCGGTTTCTCGTCAACTCACTTGCTCACCAGCCCGCTTGTTCACCCACTCACCTGCTCGCCCTGCCGCCCACCCGCGCGTTCGTCCACCCGTCCACCCGTCTGCCTGTCCGCCCGTCCGCCTGTCCGCCCGTTCGCCCGTCCGCCCGTCCGCCCACTCGCCCGTCCGCCCGCTCGCCCGTCCGCCCACTCGCCCGCTCATTCTCGTGCCCGCTTGCCCGCCTGGTTGCTCGTCTGTCTGCTCATCCACCCGCCGCCCATTCGTCGGCTACGTCTGCACACAGGGCATTGGCCCTGCGTGCTCGTGGATGACGTATGCGTTGCTGCGCCCTGTGCTCGCCGTTAGCTTACAGGCTCGTGCGCGTCTCGACTCACCCTGCACCGCTCGCTCGTGGGCGGGTTGCGTGGCCAGTACAACAGTGCATCGTCAACCTAGTCACTAGGGTCGTCCAGCACTGCGCGAGAGCTGCTCGTCGTAACAGAGTTTGACAGGGAGAGGGCGGGAATCGAGTTGGGCGAGCCTCGGGGACGATCAGCGCGTGATGTCAAGTCAAAATTTTCGAAGTGTGCACTTCCAGTTGAAGCACCCGCCTCGGAGTTCCCGATGTGGGCGTCTTGGGGGCCGGTACAAGTCTCTACGAGAGGGTCACAGATGGAAAGGAGACCGACTCATGGTCCGTTACCGTGACCCTCGAAGTCACCGCCGACAATCTCGTAAGCGCGGGCGATCGCACGTAGGCCACGCGCAGAAAACGGGCCACGGCGGGTCCACGCAGTGTCCACGGTTCCATGAGCAAGAAAGCGGCGCCGTCGGCAAGTGGGTGCACGGACCAGTGAGCGATCGCGTGGATGAGTGGCTGGCCGGCCGGCCGAGCACAGAGGAGAGCTCGGGCGAGAGGTGCATGTGAGAATGCGGGCGAGAGGGTGTGGGCGAGAGGGCGCGAGCAAGAGGGCGCGGGCAAGAAGGGCGGCGAGTGCACGGGCGAAACGGCGCGCGGGCGAGACAGCGGGTGAGACGACGGGCGAGACGGCACGCGGGCGAGACGACGGGCGAGACGACGGGCGAGCGAGGCGGCGGGCGGGCGAGACGGCGGGCAGACAACAGGTGTACGAGATGGTAGGCAAGAGGGACGGCAGGCGGGAGATGGCGGACCTGCGAGATGGCGAACCCGCGAGATGGCGAACCCGCGAGATGGCGAACCCGCGAGATGACGGGCGCAGGAGACAGCGGGCTTGCGAGACGGTGGGGCGTGCGATGGAGATAGCACGACGGTGGGCAAGCGAGACGGCGGGCGAGAACGGTGGCTGGGTGAGACAGCAGGTGAACGCGTGGTATCGCTCTCACCTGTCTCCCAGCAGCGCGAGACGAAGAAGTCAGACAAGTTGCAAGTAAGTAATAGTATGCCTGCCCTGAGTGTGATCGGTCACATGACTCACCTCGCCACGTCGCACATCCGGTCGTCGAGTGCACTCTATCCAGAGCGCTCGCGTTGGGCCCCGCAGAAACTCGATGAGAAGACAAAACGAAGGGGCAAGCAACTCCAAAGAGGGCAGAAAGGCTCGCAGGTGAGTTCGTCACCCGTGCTTATCTGACTACCCCTTTACAGGCCTGCGTTTCCACCCGCGCGTCCGCCCGCCCAGCCGTCTGTCTGCTCTGGCACCAGCTCTATGGCACACCCGCTCGCGACTGTGGGCGGGGCGGGGGCGCGCAGAACACACAATGAGGGGACGGCAGGCACGTTAGCGAGGGACGAGCGAACAGAGGTGAGCGTAGACGCACGCGAGCGAGGGAGCTGAATGCAGTCACAGGGCGCGGCGACCTGAAGCACGATGCGGACGTCGACCGCGAGCGGGCTCGGCGACTGCCCAGCACGCAAACACGGTCAACGAACGGACCACAGGCGCTTGATTGAAGGCGTCGGAAGGGGCAGGGACAGGGTGCAAGGCCGCAGGCGCGTGAGGGAGTACCGGGTGACCGCGACGGTAGGCAGGGCCAGGCCGCGCTCAACACATGCCAACCGCGACTGACGCACGGACCGTACGCATCGGCATAGGGCATAGTAGCGGGCGAGCAGGTGGGCGGGCGACGACACAAGCCGGCGAGACACGCACGGCGACCGCGAGTGCACAGGGCGGATGCCTCGTACGCAAGCACGGCCGACGAACGGGCTGCACGCAAGAGCAGGAGAAGGAAGCCGGCGATGGAGAGTAGAGCCAGGACGCGCCCAACACACGCCGACCGCGAGCGCGCTGGGCAAATGCCCAGCGCGCAGGCACAGCCGACGAATGCGCGCAACGCGAGCGGGAAAGCAGGCGAGCGGGTGGACAGGTGAGCAGGCAGGGACTGACAAGTACACGGGTGAGGGCGAGCAGGTGACCAGGCGGGCGGGCGGGTACACGAGCGAACAGGCGGGTCGGCGGGGACACGAGCGCGGGACGACACATGCCAACCGCGAGCGTACTGGGCGAATGCCCAGTACACAAGCACGGCCGATGAACGCGCGCACAAACGAGCGTCGAGCGGGCAGATGGATGAGCGGGCGTGCAGGCGGATAGGGACGAAAGCGGGCAGATGAGCGGGGAAGCAGGCAGACAGGTGGGGAAGCGAGCAGACGGGCAGACGGGCAGACGGGCGAGGAGTTGCCGAGGACGAGTCGGTGGACCGGGTGTGGCAACACGGCACGGCACCGCGTACAGCACACCGACCGCAAGCGCATTGGGCGAACGCCCAGCACGCAAGCACGGCCGACAAATGGGCTGTGCGTGCGTGAGCGGGAGATAGGAGATGGCGACGGTGGGCAGTGCCAGAACGTGCCCAACACACGCTGACCGCGAGCGCGTAGGGCCAGTGCCCCGCGTGCAAACGCAGCCGACGAGTGCGCCGTGGGTACGGGCACAGCGTCCAGGCGGAAGGCGTGCGGACGGTACGTACAGATGGGAAACAAGCGGACGCGAGCGAGCTGATGCTCTTGTCAACAGGTGAAGGGCTGGTGAGGGATGGTGGGAATATTAATGCGCAAGTGGGAGCATGGGCGAGCGGGGAGGACCGTGAGTGGGGAGGACTGTGAGTGGGAAGGACCGTGAGTGGGGAGCATGACGAGCAGGGAGGATCATGGTGAGTGGGGAGCATGAGGATAATGAGGACGGCCGGTGCGGGTGCAGGCAACAAGCCTGAACCCGTGCTGGTACCACCGAGGGAAGCCAACCCGTGGTGCACCGCCGATACCGGCGGTGAACCCGGGTATGGTACGGGTACACGGGAAAGGGTGGAAGAAAGTATTAGTGGTTCGAATTATGCATGTAAATACAGCTGGCCAATCGATGTGAATTGAAGTATCCAATTGATATGATTGAGCATGCATTTACTCGCAATTCACAACTGTTGGACATCAATTCGTGCGAATTTGTGCGAGGAAATCGGGGGGGTCAAGTAAATGGGGTGTCCAGGAAGTTTATGCAAATTTATGTGAATTTGCACAAATTCACATGGGGTGGGTTTCCTGATGCACTCGAAGACGTGCGCACGCTTGCCGTCATCAGCGATGTGTATGGTAACTTCGCGCTTGTAAAAGGCATAGATGGGTGCAACCCAGTCTTTGCTAAGACGCTCTGTGCAAATGAGAGGTCATGGTGAGCACAGGTTCTTCGGACACAGCATACACTCACCGAGCTCCTCTTCAGGAGTTTCTTCCTTCGCGGGTGCCGTTTGCTTGCGGCGCCCAGAGCTATCAACCTCGACAATATCGTCGTCATCATCGCTCGACTCAGTGTCATCTTCGTCGACGATGTCAGCGACTTGTGGACCAGGCTTGGCGGGCGCGGGTGCCATGCTCTTCACGGGCACTGGCTTGAGAACTTTCCTTGCCACGGCCAATTGCTTCTTCGATGTCGTCGGAGGCTCCTTCGGCGCCGCAGTGGTGAGTACCTTCTTCGATTTGGTCTTTTCTGCTGCTGCTGCTGCTAACACTGCGCCCTTCTCCGAAGGAATTCGAGCGCGCTTCCCCGATGATTCGGTGCTTCGAGAAGGCGGGGTAGAGGTGGACTTAGGCATCGTGGCAGTGGAACCTTGTGTTTCAGCCTAAAGGTAGACCCGAGAGACCGCTCTGGCTTGCGAACTTGTGTATAGCAGTTCATTGATAAGGTTTCCAAGCCACTCGGTGTTCGCCGTCGAAAGTCTGAGTCGCCCAGCTGTCCAATGAAGGAACTTAGCCCACGGGTATGGCTACGGGTGCGAGGGTTGGCCGAAGCTGACCCCCACCCTTACCCTTGGTGACCCTTACCCGTGACCCGCGCGGGTTCGGCGGACCCTTGCTCTGCACTAGATGTTGAAGAGTTGCCGGATTTGGACGAGGATCGCGCCGCCGTACGTGTACGCCTTACCTTCGCACCTAAGGGTCGCCCGTCGGAGCTCGCATGAGCATGGATGCTCGGCTGGATGTCGGAGTGTTGGAAATGGTGTCGGAGCTGGATGACCGCGAGATGGACGAGGATTTGAGCTTGGGGGAGTGCCGGATGTCGAACTGCGGGGAGTGCGCGTGAGCACTCGCTTGCTTCGCTCGGGGGAGTGTGTTGGAACATGCGTTTAGGCACGAGCTCGCAAGCTCGGCCGAGATAGTTCCTGAATGAAGATAAGGGAGGTCAGGGTATATAAACCGTAGTTTTCGATGTACCTACCTCACGCGATTGCCCTTCGGGCATCGTCCGCGCCCGGGACACTCGCGCCCGTCGACCGTCGTTCCGCTTGTTCTCACATGCTCTTCGGGCGTCGCGTCTCCGCTTTGTTCTTTTGCTAAATCGGTGTAGCATGTTTCTAACAATAGTAATTTATCGTACAGCCCGGAATGCCATGCCGACCATCGAGGGATATTTCTTCAGAAGATTCGCACGTCATGCTTCGTCCACCATTTGCAATGAACCTGACAGGTGAGGCAAAAAGCCACTAGTCACACCATATCTCCCCGGTCCCAACAGAGGATTAGAGGACGCAGACTCTGTGGCTGGCCGGTGAGAATCTGATCACTCTACGGCAGCATTCGCTGAACAGAAGACGATCCTCCAGAGCAACAGCATCCATTGAGTACGATGTATAGGGATTAGGCATACGAACTTCACAATCCGAATCCGATTCAAGTGCTTCGTTCGAACACTCGCATTGGGCGCCGGGCACAAGGTAAACTAATCCTAGCCTAACCATTGAACCATCACTTCACCGCGCCTGTCACATACAGTAACGTTCGCATTACGCCTATGTGCATCCCTGCCATCCATGTCTCATACTCAGTGTTCGCACAACGATCCGTCTGAGCCATTAGCCCCAATTGTATGGTCCTCAATTGCCGCCCGGTCTCCGCGTTCGAGACATCAGCACCTGTAGTACAGAATACACAGACTCGTACAAATCATGAGAGGTTGCGGTTTTGTGGACGAGGTCCTCCGATTAGTACCTGTACACGCCTTCAATATTAAGGATAGCGAGCCCCTGTCCCTACAAGGCAATGGGATGCGGAGTGCGTCGGGACTGATTTTTGGTCAGTTAATACAAGACAGACGTCACTTGTATAGCACTAAAGAGAGTACACCAATATATCATCAGGATAGTCGTCGTTCACGCACAGCATCTACGCATTTATATCAGTGTTTTCCGGACAGGGAACACGCTCGATACTCACCCTACAGCTGTATCATCTCCGCGAAAGCTTCGCTGCGCATGTACACATCGATCTTTGATCCCTCCGCTTTGTCATAGCCTCGGCGCGTCTTCGTCAACGCCCGCCAGCCTGGAGCCTGCGTTCGATCCGCAACACACTACCACCATAGCTGTCCAACAAATGTCACCTCTTCGAATGCAAGTGGTCCTGTACCATGTCCCAGGGGATCACGGCGAGGTAACGGAGTAACGGGATTGTGTTCGCAAACAACGCGGGGACCACTCGCTGTCCGCGAACCAGTTGTCAGAGTTGGCCCCGAGTGCTCTCCGCCCATGTTCGTTGCGGGTGTTCCCGACGGATTCGACGAACCTGAGCCGCACGCAGAGGATACTACTGCACTCAGAAGACAGCAAGAGACACTCGTCCTGTGGCAGTGACGAGGCGCGTGGGATGGGTGGTAAGAAGGGAGACTCGAAGAGGCATACAGAATGAGGCATACCCAGGCCAGTCTTTTCTGAGCGAGCGGGATGTCATCGTGCAGCGGCACGTTGCGCTAACGCAGTCATGTCGCAGTAACGCAGTCAAGCATCAGGACGCTTGGCCAGCTCCGCAATCCGCACCCTAGATCGACGTTGCCACGCTGGACATAAACCGAGAGTCTCCGAGAGTACCTAGGCCGTGTCGCACAGACAGTGGTGACAATCGTTTCGCTCAGACCGGGCACTTCGTGAAAGCTACTCAGCAGATCGAGGCTACGTAGTAGGTTCGAACTTACCGAGTGTATGAAGCGCCCGCCCGCCCGGTCCTCAGAAAGCACTCTGTCTGGCTCTTCCCGTCTAGAATGAACGTTCACGACCCGGCCAGTTTGCAAGCCACAATATAAAAATGGATTTTGGCCATTTTTGAGAGTACCTCGGTGTGGCGGTCTGAGCAAAACATACGCGCAGTTGTTGTGGCCTGTCACCGAGGGATCACGTTAAGGCGCCTATTCTGTACCATTCACTGTGGCTGCACGCTGGTGCCTCCGAGTCGCTTTCCTCTGCGCGCGGCGTGGTCCCGTCCTCTACCTCCGTCTCCTCTCTTGTCTTCCATCCTCGGTCGGTAGGCCTACCCCGGGGCTTCTTGCGCTGACCGACACCGGCTGATGGCCTGTGTTATTGCAATTGTTACTTGGAGACGAGGCGACCTGGAAACAGACATTTAGACGAACTTTCCCTAGAGTAACGGTCACTGACGTCCGGCTGGCTTTCACGCAACATGGCTACCGCAAAAGTCTCTCTCCGCCGTCTATCAGCGCACGTTGTCGAGGTGAGGCCAATCCGCATTATCCACTATCCTAGGCTAGATGCCTATCGTACTTTCCTCTCTATATCGCTAGGAGCCTTATTGTTACTTCTCTTCGCTCGCCTTCCGTTGCAACTTATCGTGCAAGTCGTCCGTCGACTCGTCATGGCCTCTGTTGTAAGTCGCGAATGACAAAATTGTGATATCAGTTGTGAGATTCGCTGGCTTGAATTGATCGAATAGACTTACCCGGCCGGTGACGTTCCGGAGTGAGCGTCGAAGCTGCTCAGTTGACTTGCGATCAGGTCGCCTCTGCCAGATCGTGCGTTCAACCTGGTGGATGGTCAGAACAATCAGATGCGTATATCCACGTGTGGTCGCAGAGAAACGTACGTAGCGAGGGCGCAGTTGACGTTCACTGGCGAGGTCGGTATCAATGGAAGCTACATGTTCGGACTACGGCTGACGACGTACGAGTGCCGGCAAAGCAGTAAACCCCGTCGAGTGCTTGAGTGCCGTTAGGCCTGTACTGTTGCATGACATCAGCAGCGATACTAGAAGTACAAACCTGCCGGTGAATACACGAACCGTGACTATCACTAACAGCTGGATCACACTGCGATGATACGGTGAGCGCACAACCCGACACAAACCGACGACACTCTTACAAGAGTAGGATACCTCGGTTGATGGTGAACGCCATGAGCCTGAAGATGAGGTTCTCCGTCCTGTTGTGTAGTCTGGTTATATGTTGCCCGTGTCATAAAAGGAGGTAGGCACTCACGGTTCGTACCCCGTCCGAGCGCGGTGGAAAATGAAACAAAGGACGGCCGTTATGTAAACATCGACTGCAACAGCCGTGTAACCCTCGATCCTACCCGATACCTGACAAAATACGGAATGTAAGCCAAGGCTAGCGCTAGACACCGAAACACTACCTCGACGCGTTGAATGGCTTCGACGTCGCTTATGCTCGTAAGACTGACCGAAACGCAGGATTGTCATCATCATGTGGGTTCACCATGGGCTAAAGGACGTACATGTCGTGAGCTGCGACTATTGCCTCGCAGAATTATGTCAGAGAGTACTCGCTCGGATCTAAGTCGTACGGAGAATGCCTCACCGAGCCCGCATGCTTCGACCGGCGATTGAGTAGAGCTTCAGCGCGTCGCAGATCAAAAACGTACCCAAAGATATAGTGGCCAGAGCAACCTACGCACCGTCAGCAATACGTATTTCGGTCAAAGAGGAGAGTGACCTACCCCCACTCCCGTAACATAGTTCTGGTACCACCGGCCTCGCAGTACTATCTAGTAGTCAGGTTCAGAGTACATCAGATTATTATTACTACTCACAAGCCCATATGTTACGGATATAGAGACTATTGAGGATCAATCACAAGAAGAACATTGAGAGGGGCGTAGCTCACCCTTGCACGAGAAACACACATGTTGTCTACTATACATGAAGACCTGTACGCATATACGGAGATGGATGACTTACGGATATGATGAAGTGGACCTGAAAGGCGCCTTAGTTCGACGAGTACAAGACATACGGTTGTACATACCGTGTACGACCTGTGCGATGGGTCATCTCACATGTCAAGAATATATATCGGTCGCGTACTCACAACGGAAGTAACAATAGTATAGAAGCGTCGGAATGGTGGTTGACAAACCAGTACGAAAGCAACTATGAATTGTGATGAGACAAGCAGCGAACTGAGACGAATGCGAGTAACCTGTGCGTGGAGAAATGCCTTCACAGTGTCTAAAAGGCTGTCGTAGTCCAACTGTGTTATTGTGCTCCGTGTTTATAGGTCCACTCGAGACTCACAAAAGACTGACAACCTATGACGGCAAAAATAATGAGTGAGTGACATAGAAGATAGCTTGAAGACTTACCAGGCCCTTCAGAGTGAGCCCGTCACGAGTGAACTGACGGAAGTAGTAGATGCTTTGCCCTAGAGTGCCTCCGAAGAAACTGCCAGCAATGCCAGACGGGTGAGTACAATCAATGAGCGAGCGAGTTACACACTTACATGAAGCAAAGGAGCATCCCACCACGGTAGACGTGAACGCATCTGACGCGTTCATGTCTTCGCTCGTAATCATGTTGAACTGGGGAATCTAGACAAGCAGGTCAGTACTCACCACCGTGTTTATACCCTAATAGCGTGTTCGACCGTGCGGTAGATGCGAACAGCTCTCCGTACGTGAGACACAACAATTCGAGCGTATCGCGGCGGCCTCGCTCCAAGCAATGCGCGGATTGGTTGAGAGATGGAGAGGACACTGGGTGCCCGCACGATGAGTGCAACAAATAGATACTTTGAGCTACCGCATGCCCCGGCCACCGAGCATGCCTGATTCCGAGAACGAAAGATGCTGCGCTTCCCTTCTTCTAATCAAGATGGAGTGTTGCGCTCCTCCGGGACCATTCGAACGCGAGGTACAAACTGGTGGCCAAGGGTGACAAATGCGCGTATGCAGGTCACGAGAGTGGCTCGCTGGAGCGGTGAGCTTGTATAAGCTGCCTTGCGGACCGAACAGCTGGACGTCAAACGGAACAGCATACCGACAAAGAAGGTGTTCCTTCGTACTTCCCGGGACCCGTGTTGTGTGAGAACGAGCGACAGACATGCCATGCGGAGGCCGTGGCTCTAGATCCCCAAGGAAGTATCCCAGATCGTTGCTCATCGTGATCGCGTGGGGCCTTCGGCTACCCTGCTTGTGGATTGTGGATCTGGCTGTACGTTAACCTGCCACAGGAGTTAGCTGACGATGAGCAAGAAGCCGTCATGTAATCAGAGGACTCTGACACGCACGTAAGGAGCGCTAGATCGTCGCTATGAGCGCCGCCATGTTTTCTGTGAATATCCCATGCCGAGGCAAGACCCCAAAGGCCAAAGGCGTCGCTCAAGTGAGCTGCGGACACTGGAGACAAGCACTGGAAGGAAGCGGAGAATGTCAAATCTCGAGGTAGATGCATTCCCATCGTACATACTCGGACGCTTCGCTCGATCAGCCCGAGGATATTCCAGATGATAAGGACCGTCCGAGACGTTACGGGGATGTCAACATCATCCAATGAAAGGCGAATAGCCTTCAGCGGGTGCTCGGTGTTCAGCTCCGAATGGGGGTACGACACAGGTCGACTATCTCTCCGTTCTCCATTCGCATCGAGTGCACAGGCTTACGCCTTGCAGACGCGCAGGTCAGTAATGTCCACGCTGTCAGACAGCCAATGATCAGCGCTCAGCACTGACAGCAGGCATAAAAAGTGTGACCAACGTACATAAGTAGTGTTCTGCACATCTTCGTCTCAAAGCAACTTTGCTACTGCCGTCGATGGAATTGTAACTGAACGTTCAGCAGCTTGCCTCAGGCTCGCGCGCTAGGGCTTTTTTGTGGAGCTTTGCGTTTCTCGACTCCCCTGGGCCTGGCAACCGACAAAACCGTCTACAGGTGGTCCGCTGGCGGTTCTGCGAGTCTAAAATCCAAGATAGAGCGGGCGGGCTAGACTTCGAGGTATTCAATAGCAAGTGGCATGCTGCCAGTGGAGGTCAGCGCGAGGCAAGCGTTGGAGTCATAGGGTCCGTAAACAGTAGTCAATCACGCTGTATTGAAGGTGATATGTACCAGATATGTCTCAAGTGCAAGTGTAATGGCAATGACCCGTTCGTACTTACGACAGAACTTGCCCGTCGTCACCCCAGTCGGCCGATGCCGGTAGTTCTAGCGGAGCCTGGATCTGCGATTGCAACTGTACTGAACGCTCGTTGCCTTCGTATCATCATCGTCTCGGATCCTGGGCTACTGAAAAAGGTTCGCTGACCAGCCATGGCTGGGATAGTAGTATAATAGTCATATACGAGTCTATTCTGCGTAATCGTCGAAGGGTGACTGCCAAACACTATAAGGAACGCTCCGAGTCTCCCGGTCTTCAATATCTACTCACTGGTACCGCACGCATGCTTGAGCGTGTTGCGAATCTTGAAATCAGATTTACTCCTCATGCACAAACTTATATATTATTTCTACTATAACATTGAACCATTGAAGGAAGGTCATGAAATGTGATATTGTTGTTGCAATCCCAGTACTACTAGACTACTACTTACTAGTACATCACGCTCATTGATGCCTATTCAAGTTTGGCGATTGACACGTTTGTTACGCATAAATTGATAGTGGTTTGATTGCCGACTGACATTATTCGACATGGATGCACCAAAATCAGTACAAGTTGGTTCAGTACCAGCGTATAATACACGTACCGCCGTTTGGTACGATCTGAATCTAAACAGCCACCGGAGAGTGCCGACATAGCCGCCACCGCCACCGCACGCGTGTCCGCCTCCGACGAGATCGTTGGCTTGACCAAGGCTTGACTCGGGACATGCGTCGCAGTACTGTGCACTGCTGTACGTAGCAGCAATCACTTCGACAGGTGTCATGTGACAGCTCCGTTTGCTCGTTCATAGCCACTCTGCTGCCTACCGTCGCAAAATGCTGATGACGCGCCACGGCACGGATAGTTCAAGTTTGATTGTGACTTGTTGCCGCAAACTCCGAGACGAACCACTCAGCGGCCAGGAAACCTCGCACAGAATCAAGACTGTATAAGCTTCGTTCGGTTTCCCCCCGGATATCTATGGGCCTAGACTACATCATTCTTCATTCCACGAACAAGGCTCACTAGAGGATGTTGTCGGGGCTCGGACTACGTGGTAGGTGGGCAGTGCGTTGACCTTTCGTGACATTCGCATTATCTCATCTGCCGCACGATGATCAGTGTCTGTGACGCCTAGTGTCGTGGCGTGAACGATCTCGTGGCTGAAAGTACGTAATGTGAATAATCGCACCGCGGATACAAATGGCGTAGTCGGTGTATGTGCTATCTTTGCGAAGAGGTACGCACGACTTACTTTCATTCATACGTGCAAATTATGACTCGTCTAAACCTAGAAATGGGCTCCGGAAGTCAAGAGGCAAGCGAGGTATGTCAATGCCATTTGCACGTATGATACAAACCTCTTAAGGCCGACAGTACTGGCTCACTGCTGTACACTGCGCTCTCACGACGTCTACGGCCATGTCTGTCCATGGCCAGTAATCGCACGGACATTCCGGGGTGCGTGTAACCTGTGAGAAACAGATGCCATGGCTATGCGTCAATGCGATCATACTCCCACCAGGTGCAATCACAAGTTCGCCCAGAGCATCCCCTTCGACGCAAACTCCTTTGGGCAAATGTGGTTCGCGCAAAACATGGAACATCTGACCTGACTCCAAATCCATTTGGCAGGAGTAGCAGAAGAATCTCTGTGCAGCGACTCGAGAAACGTGGGCATCTTTCGCAGAGGCCGAGATCAGTCACCGAAGTGACCGTATCAGAGTGCGTTTGCGTTTGAACGTCAGCGCCGCACTCGCGTGTCTGTGGCCGATCAGTCGCCGACCGAGCAACGTTGCACTCGTGCTATGCAGCTCGTACGACCTTGCTTTTCACAATGTCAAGGTCCCTCGGACAACTGAGGGCTGTGGTACAGCACGGCGTCGTATCTAGCGCCGTGAAACTCCAGGACTACTGCGACGCGTACTCTGTTCGCTCCAATTTCATACATCATCCGAGTCTGCGTCTGCGTGAAATGGAGACCCATGTTCGAAGTTGCCCTTTAAACGGGCTCTGGGGGATCACTTCAAGATGTTCGTAAGCCGTCTACGACTCGATCCGTAAGTGACATATCACGGTCATCGCTTCATTCCACCCTTCTATTTGATTGATCTGTTACTGACAGTTGTAGGACCACTTCAAGTCGTGCGCAAGATAACACGGTTGCTCATGGCTACGAGACGTCCTTTCATCTCAACCGGAGGCAACAACCACTTGGAGTTCCTGAATGACAGGGTTGATCAACAAGGCTGCACCAGTATATATCTGACGCCTCCATCCCCGCGCTGCCAACGCCCGTTCAAGTTCTCTGCTTCCCATTTTATCTTCGGCATGGGTGATAGTCATGGATATCCCGATACGGCCCCCATAGGAGGAGTGTTCGTCGAGATCGTCTTCTCTATGCTGTACGTTCAGCCGTTCCCTTGCTCCCTGTACCGCGAACTGATTGAGATTGAATCAGTGTATACGGGTGTACACTCGCTCAGACTTTGTATTATTTTTGGAACTACCCAGGCGACAGCGTCGTGCTGAAGATTCTGGTGTGTAAGGCTCTGCGACGAGGACACGTGCGCTACTGCGGCTTATGCGGATACCGATGATCACAGGTGGGGGTATTATGGTTCGTAGTTGCTATGCTGTCTTCATATAATAGTTGATAATCTGACACCGATACAGGGCACTGGATACAACGAGAGCCGTACTGGTGACGAATGTCAGTTGCGCGACCTTTGTAAGGGAAACTCTGACCACCCAACAACGATAGAACGAATGGTGGTATCTGGTACGGAATCACGCCAACGCGATGTCCCTAGAAGAACAGCAAGGGTGAGACACTACTCCGTTATTGCCTATAGAGATGGTAGGTCTATCTTTGCACTGATGAACGTCTGTCAGGAAAAGCACGGCACGTCACTTGTAATCTCTCATCGCCCTTTCCGGATTCACTGAACGTCTGACAGATAGCCCATTGCGTGGTCTCAGTAAGCAGTCCGAATTCGCGCACAGGCACAGCATGCCCACGCTGACATGTAATCTTCAGATTGTCGTGATCTTCATTGTGCAGTTGTGAGTAGGTTATGTTACCTCAAGGTCGTTACTGACACTCCGTGTAGCTTCTTCATCCATAACATCTGGAAGCGTAAGTAAACTGCCACCGGCGGCAGAGGCGGCTGACAGCTTCATTGTTCACTTCTCCAGTCATGGCCCACAAGAGTGGCCGCGTTGTGTTGACATTCGTTGCCGTGAGTACGTCATTTAACGCGGTCAGCGTGAACTCACATTTCCGTGTGTGTAGGCCACATTTGCAATTCTCTCCGCAGGTTCGTGTTCAGTCATAATGTCTAGTCATATTGCGCGTACCTCAACCGCCTGCTATGCGACTTTAGCGGCAGGCTTCGGTGCGTAGAAGATGCTCTCGCGCGAACATCGTCGCAGCTGACAGCATTCACGCGTGTAGTCTTCGTTTATGAAACTACGTAAGCGTCTTTCAGAGTGCCTTCTGCTTTTGTCGACGATAGTCATCCTGTCTTCAGCGCAGACGCGAGCGTGCCCATCATACTCTCGGACGTCATCGTACGTATCTCAACTCTCATGTGGGTAAAGCATATTAAACGATCGTGACCACTGCAGCCATCAGGAAGCGTACAAGCTGTCACCGCGCTCTTTACTGATCTGTACATCACTGTCTCTTTATGTCTTATCTTGCAGGGTGCAAAGACCTACACGGTCGACGGGTATTGTCTTCACGATCCATTCATGAACTCATACTCAAGCGGTCACAGGGCCCATGCTATTCTATCCAAGCTAATCATATACACTGTCAACCGTGGGCTTCTCATCGTGTACGTGCTTCACTGTGGAATAGGTGTCGCGCTCAAGATCTCCTCGTCACAGCGTCGTCCAGTTTGTTCAATACATTACGGTGAGTCCAGTTACGAACCATGCAGAGGCACCTGCGCTGATCGATCTGACTCAACTAGTATGTCCCACAATGGCACGACGTCCATATGATTGTGGACCTGTTCCACTTACATGAGCCGTCATGCACGGGTAAGTCGATACAATAAATATGTGCAGTAAACTGGTTCTGATCGACTGCTTGCCCCAGTATACGTCAATGCATTACTTGCAGTGTACGTTTGACTCATTCTTCTACTGAGAGAAGCCCTGAGTTTATACTAGATTGAACGTCCGTCAGCATCTGAGGGAGAAACGACGAGCTATCTCGATGATGTGGGAGAAACCGCCCGATATGAGCATCGACGAACTACTCAACAATAGCGACGCCGTAGACGTGGGCTCCCCGGAATCCAGGTACGGTTTTGAGGTCAGTACGTCGATATGGGAGGAGCGCTGAGTGATACTGTTTCCTGATTGAATAGCTTCTTCTCACTGCTCGGAAGGAAACCTAAACACAGACGCACCTCTGTTGTTGTCGATATTCTGGTTACCAGGGAAGTTCTCGTGGACGGCCAGTGGAGTACATTTGATAGCGGGCCAATGTCTGCCGTGGACGGTGCGCATCTGTTCCCGAGTTTGTTGACGGACAAGCCCCTCAGTCGGAGCAACACTGTGTAAGACCTCCTCAGTATTACGGACATATTGCTGTCGTTTCGTGATGAGTCACACATGTCTATATGGGCTCGCGTACACGTTCCACATGCCAGTGGTATATGACTCCGATGTCGCTGCCGAGAAGGTCTGCGACCTGGCAGTCAAAATGACGAGGTATGCATGACTAGGACAAATCACAGCAAATGAATAGAATAACTGGCATGTGTTATATATTGTCAGCTCGCGCCATATCCACCTTGCTCACGGTGTAGATAGTGCTGCCTGAGCTCTGTTCTTGGGCGACCTGAGGCTCACGAGAAGGGGATGCCGTTCCTCGCTCGAGAACTGTTTGATGGCTTCACTACAGAGGATAAGGCGACATGACATGTTACATGTCGTACGTGGAACTCTGGTGTAATGGCAACCTATCATGCTCTGAGTTCGTGCTCGGCGAAGTCCATGCCCTTCTCCTGCGCCTCGGCCGCACCATCTGCCAGTACCGCTAAGTTTGCCGTACTCAGCAGGATGTGGTCCGCATTCGGGACCATGATCAATTCCACCCTAACGCCAAGCTCGCTCAACCGGTCGTAGGTCGCCTGCGACTCCGACGGCAACACCACACCGTCGGCCAGGCCATGCACGAGGAACGTCGGCGGGAACGTCGCGTCGAGCTGCGCCTCCAGAAGCGCAGGACGCAGGTGCTCAGGGACCGCCGCGAGCCTCTCGGACGCAGGCAGGTCGCGCAGCCCCGCAGACATGGGTTCGCCGAGGAGGTTGTCCAGGAAATCCCCTGTCCTGAACCAGTACGGGCAGAAGTACCATCGCCCGTCGGGATCAAGTAGAGACCCGTTTCCCCGCAGCTGGAACGGCGCGTCAGCGATGGGAGGCAGCCCACCTGCGAGCTGGGCGCGCATCTCTGGGTCGGGAGGGACTGCGGCACCGTAGACGGGCATGGGGTGGTCCTTGACTGCGACCCACTGGTCGCTGAGCATGTCGCCTCCTTGTGCGAAGTACAAGAGGGCGGCTTTTGGTTTGGGGCTCGCGTAGATGCCCGTAGCGCGAGCGGGGTAGCCTCCGCCTGAGAATCCCGCGACCGCGATGCGGGCCGTGTCGAGCGACATACCGTCGGGGAGATGCCTCGTCGAGAAAGACTCGTCCCCGAGGAATCTGAAGAGCATCTTCACATCCTCGACGATGTCGAAGCCGGTGCACGGATGAACGAGTCGATAATCAGCCGCCACGAAGATGAAGCCGCGCTTTAGCACCGACTCTGCATAGGCAGAGCAAGGTTGAGAACGTCCGGCTTACTGCACAGTGCCTGCACGTACCTCTGAACCACTCCGGGAACAGAGCGTCTCTGCGAGAGCCTGCGACCATCCCACCGCCATGGAAATATATGACTGCTGGTAGGGCACCAGAGTTCGGATGCGCTGGTACTTCGATGTCGAGCTTTATGTCAAGTGAACCGACACGAGAGTAAGTGACAGTCAGCATTGCGTGCGGTACTGAGAGGAGAGGCAAATCATATTGATCTCAGTGAATTCGCTGTCATGTATGAACAGTCACTCACCTGTGGATGGTAAGACCTGGACGACCTGTTGGGGAATGATGTGTTAGCTGTCGAGGATGTAGTACATGCAATTCTTATATGCGGCATCCTGAGATACTATTGACGCGGACGCTTGAGCCCGTATGAGTGAGCATAATGAGATCAGACCGATGGCGCGATGCGACCCCTTGTCAGCAGCGACGCAGTCGCTTATCGGCAGGAGCACTATCAGAGTCATGGTGACTCGGACGAGGGTTGGGTGAAGGATTCTTGCCACTCGGGCATTGATGGACCGACAGCCGCGCGGCACTGGCGTCGGTCATGACCACTCAAAACTAGTCTTCTACTACAGCACTCACCTTGCATAAGTAACTCAACCAACAACTTCATATGCTAGTCACGGCAAGTGATATCTACATAGTTTGAGCGCATTGTGGGTCCATGCGTAACGGGTGTTGCCGAGGCGCGGACCTATAGATTCGACGACAACCCTCTCCGGAGCCAAAGATCAGGTCCGCGTTGCATCGGGTGAGGCGTACCGTCGTTGATTATGCCTGCGCATGAGTCGACAGACAGTCAGTATACGTCTGCGTTCGAGTGCCAACTGGGAACGTCTCACATTGACGATGGCTATCCATTTCCAGCGCACTGGAGCGGGACGCTGAGACGGCACGCGTGGCACAGATCTCTCGGAGGCTCGGGCGAGACGCGTAAAGACCATAGAGGTTCCACGAAATGTGGTCGTCGGAGCGACAGCGCTCCAGGTATTCGTACCTCAGCGGCCACGGGCTGGAGAAGAGCGCGGTGGCTCAACGGGCTGTCGGCTATGTCAGTGAGACGTCTTGCAGCGTGAATCCGTGATCCCGCCCTCCTCGTCTGTCTCGGGCAAGTTGTGCAAACTAGTTCATTCGTCATGGGCAGGGTTCGAAGCATACGACATGAAAATCTCTTCGTCCGTAGTTGTGGACGCCGGTCCGCCGTGTCGCCTATCAGACGCTACCCCCTCGGCCTTCGGATCATAGGTCTTGAGCTTGAGTGCGGAACTCAACTTCTCCTGGAGTACCGTCCTCAGCTCCTCCAAGACCGCAGACGGCACGCCGGTTGGCGGCGCCCAAGGGCCGATCCTGCCATGAGATCCCGCGACGTGGAACTTGAACGTGAACGTCTGGTGCGGATCCGTGTGGCGAGCGAGATGCTCTGCGAGCCAGGCGCAGCACCAGCAACACTTCACCGCGGAGCCGATGACGCCCGTAGTTCCCTCGTGGCAGAGAGCTCGCTCAGTCGCGCAAATAGAAAGATACACGAGAACCTACCTGGAGAGCGTCGTCGAGGTCGTGAGCGGCGGGGCTGGAGACGAGCGATCCTTCGCCCCGGTCCCGGGCGCGATGGATGAACGCCATCAACGCGGCCTCCGAGTGCACCGCACCCCTGACCTGCTCCGGAATCCCCAGCTCCTCCATAATGACACGCGCCTTTGCTCGGGTGTGTCCTTCCGGTGCGGCGGGCAGATTCCTCGCGATTACGTCGAGTGGCGACACCGACGAAGGCACGGGAGGCGGGCTGTTCACCACGTGGATCGTCGCGGGTATGCTGCTCCGCACCAACTTGGACAGATTGCTGTGGACGGACCTCGAGGCGGGAACCCACGCCACGATGGAGCGCATATAGCGAAGGGCGAAACTTGCTGTGGTGTCTTCACTCTCCTCACCGCTGTCGGTGCTGACTTCATCCATAGCTTCCAAGACTTGTACAGAAGAGGCGCGATCGTCGTTCAGCAGATTGACGCGGGGGTGCGATTGTGCTGCATCAGGCCGGGTTAAGGAGCGACGGAAAGACGACAGACCGACGGGCGACATACCAAAGTAGGATGGTAACCGTACATCAGGTACGGTCGCCGATGCAATCCTCTCTTTGAGAGAAGGTAAGGTGAACAGGTACTGCGTACCTTCGTTGCAGAGCATGGCATTGAGCCTCGACATGTTGACCGCCGCGGCCATGGTGGCGGTATCCTCCAGCTTCGCTCCAACCGCGTCCTCAACGTCACGGACGGTCTTTACAAAGGCGTTTCGTATCATCCTGAGCCAGTTTGCGGCACCTGCGGCATCACAGAGCCATTCCTTGCGGTGACAACCTTCATCGGATGTTCGGATCTGCAACGGACACGGGACTGTTTGTTCGAACACTTCTGCTAAGGTGAGGACAAGGGGAAACCAGAGGCCGTCGATTAAAGAGTCGCCTGGCTGGGGTCCCCAACCATGGAGGATCGCTCCAAGTGAATCCTTCTTCCAGAAAGTGCGCTCGAGCTTGACACGATGGCGAATTTTGGGAAGAGAACGATGTATGACAAAGAGCTGGAATTCCTGCCCGGATAATGGCAACGCCTCCAACAACTCTGTAACGTTGTCACAGAGGTCTCTCGCAGCGCCCCTTGAATTGCAGCAACTCTCTATCACACAACGGCGTGACAAAGTGTCAATTTGAACGCACTCACTCAGCTGGGCCGTGTCCCCTCGGATTCGAGAGGCTTATAGCGATTGCCCCCTGCGGGTTATTAGAGCGATGTGCACCCTTGGCTGCGGGCCGAGGATTCTGAGACGTCTCTGTCTCATCCTCGTCGGAGGACACTACGATTGAGGCTCCATGGCTTTTCGAGACAGCCCCAGTCAGAGAGATGGCTCGCACTGCAGCACCCCCACAATCCCTTTTCTCTCGTCCAGTGGTAAGGACGGTGGCGATGTGGTTGTACAGCCGGGCGGTGCTCTGCAGCGACTTGGGCAGAACAAGGGTCTGTGCGGTGGCGGGACTGGCTAGATGAGGGCGAATGCGATGCAAGATGGTGGTAAGGGTGCGAATGTCGTCGGCGACGCTGTCTTGCCTGGGATCCGGAGGAGTGGCCATGATGTCCGAGCTTGAACGCAACACGAACATGCGGTAGTCTCGATCAACGTTCCACGTGCCACTGTGCAGCACTCGCTGAGCGTGCACCGTCTTGTTTCCCATTTCCTGACAAGTACTCTCCGCGGTCTCATACGTATGGATAAGACCCAGCGCCAGCTCCAAGATGAATATCTGAGGAAGGTATTTCAGTACATGCGTCTCGTCCCACCTCAGGGCGCAGACTCTGACGGCCGCGGTGGTCAAATGCTGCACGATTTGCTTCACATCTCCGACTCCTCGCTTCCACACCACTTTCACTACTCACACGAAACGAAGAACACCCTCTACTTGCACAAGCTGAGGTCTGATGCAAGCAAGGTCGTCTGTAAGATGGCCGTGGGGAGCAGCGGAGGGGAGAGACTGCGCCATGAGGCTAAGTTCTACGAAGCCCAAGCGACCGCCGTGCTTCGAGGCAGCGAGATGCCGAACTACTATGGACTCTTTCAAAGAGGTTCGGAAGACGATGCAGCGACGTGCCTGGTGCTGGAGTACTGTGGGGATGCGTTGCCGAGTGCGCTGCGGAACCAGAAGAGATCGTTCAGGTACGAGACCGTCCTCTCCCAGTCCAACGCCCGAGCCTCATCATCTCTTCGTCGCTGTGGCGATGACTCGACAGAGAGGCAGCCGTGAGGGCCTTCGAGAAGCTGCACTCGCGGCCGGTCAATATCATAAAGGGCGGATTCTACGAGTCCAAGGATATAATACGTCGGCCGACTGGCCAGCCTTGCATAGTCGACTTCTCCAGCGCACGCTACCACTTCGAGTCATGCAGGAGCCCGAAAATCGAGTTTGACATCCCGTCTCCTCCTCGAGGCCTTTATCCATTATGTGGAGAGCTGCGGGCCGTCGCTGAAGATGCATGGGCGTGGTACAACAGTCAGTCTACATCTGCACTCGAGCGCCTGGGACCATCTCATATTGACGATGTCTATCCGTTTTCAGCGATGCTCCAGGTCCCGAAGCTGGGGACGCCGTTGTACTACACTGGAGAGCCGTTGGAGAGTTACTGGGAGAGTGTCGACGACATCATGAAGACCACTAGGGAAGAAGGTCTCGCGCTGATAGCAAAAGCTATCGAGGAGTACGAGACGATGATGAACGACAGAAAAGAGTTATTCGATGCAGTGGAGCGCGATGAATAAGGCAACCTTCCAGCTGCCCAGGAGTCCTGTTTTGAGGCGCATATAGCTCACTTCCCTGAACAGCCACACACGCCGGCGCTGGAAGCGTTCGTAATGAGTACACGGAGGCTCTTATGATCAGATCAGGTGATATACGATAGGTTCGACGCGTCTCGAGATGCGGGAAACAACCTTGGCTGAGCCCGCGGCACATATCTCGTCACATCTATTCGCATCTATACGTGCACTCAAAGCAACGTGAAGCAATCGATACAGGGTATAGCAAACATACATGTGGGCGAACGTTACACTGCGACGGGTATGAGTACAACACTGACTTACATTCCGACCAGCCTTCTTCGCATTCCGTCGTTATCATTGACATGAGATCCATCAAAAGTCGTCCTCGCCCTCATCCTCGTCCCACCCGACAGCCTCGAGCGCCGCCTCGCCCTCATCATACAGCTTGTCGAGCCCCGTCAAGGTCTCGAGGAAGCCCTGTTCGTTGAACGCCTTCAGGAGCATCCCGAAGCCCTCCGTCTCGTACGCCTTGATGACCTACACGCCCATGTCAGCTCGAATCTAGCCGCACGCTGTGCCGCACGGGCTCACCGTCTCGCTGCACCCCGTGCACCTGTCGTACGCGGCGCCTGTGATGGGCATGTTCCGGAACTGCGCGAGGAAGCCGCGGAGCTGGTGCGGGACGATGCCCAACACGCCTTCCGTCCCCGGCGCGGGTTCGCCGCCTTGGTTCTGCGGCGGCGGGGCGGGCGCGTTGATGCTGTAAGCCCGAGCAGTGAGATGAGATCACGACTGCAGTGCGCGAACGTACCCGTCAGGGTGCTGCAGGAGCGAGACGAGCACCTCCACCGCGGTCGACGCGGCGATCGACGCTAGGCCAGGCCTAGTGACGGTACACATCTGGTCGAGCGTCCTGTCAGTCAACGACTGCACACAATCAGGTCAGCAGGTTTCCTCGACGCATGCAGCCACCCGACACGCACATCCGCAGGCGCGACGATGTCGTTGCAGTAGTAGCACCCGAGGCGGTCCCCCTTCGCGAGCGTCGCGCGGACGCCGTGGCGCATGACGAGGAAGGTGTCGAACCCGAGCGCGGCGTTCATGACGACCTTACCCTTGGCCGCGCCCATCACGGTCGGGAGCCACCGGCTCTCGCGCGAGTCCATGAGCAGGAAGACGACGTCGTGCTCGTCCACGAGCTTCTCGAGCGTCGCCACGTCCTTCTTCGCCTGCTCGACGGACGCGGGCGGGATCGGGTGGCCCGGCATCGGGATGCTTAGGTTGTGGCCGGAGGAGTTCTGTCGCGGGGGTAGTGTGAGACTCGACAAGGCAGGCAGATGGACAGGGTTGTACGTACGACGCCGGGGAAGATCTTCTTGAGCCGCTCGGCCGCGCACGCCGCCTTGGGCTTCCCGCCGTTCAGGCAGTCCTCGAACTCGAACAGCGGCTGGCGGACGGGGTTCGAGAACGAGACGCGGGCGGAGTCGACGAAGGTGATGGTGCGAACGCCCCAGCCCTGTCGCAGATGAACGATGTCAGAAGGATACCAGATGCCCGATGGTGGGCGACGAACCATGAGCGTGCGCGCCACATAGCACCCGAGCGTGCCGGCACCCAAGAGGAGACACCGCGTGTTCGCGACCTTCTCAAGGTCGAGCGCGGGCAGGATGCGCCACCGCATGAGCTTCAGGTTCAGGTCTACGGCCTGGTCCGCAAGCCTTGCGCATACACGCATGAGCATATAACTCACCCCACATCTGAGTGGATAGCTCACCTCGTTGGGTCCATCATCGGCGCCAAGTCGGCCACGCGCGGGCCCAGCTTGCCCTGGACGTTCTTCTCCCAGCCCACCGCTGCGGGCTTCTCCGTCTTCACCGCAACGTCGCCGGTACCCTGGGAGACGACGCCGAAGCGGCTCTTGAACGGTGCGCTAGAGGGGCGCTCGGAGTCGCGCCAGCATAGGATGCGGTACGACGGTGCTGGGTGGAGGGTATGGAGGTAGGTCAGGAGGTTGCGCAGTGGCCAGCCAGGGTTGGAGGGCGTCGCGGAGGGGTCGAGGAAGGCGATGGTGCGTTGCTCGGGGGCGACGTTGGCGAAGAATTGGTCGTACTCTTCCACGGGGGCGATCTCGGGCGCGTCGCTGCCTGCCTTCGGCCGGACGAGGAAGAAAGCTCGTGGAGCAGCCAGTTGTGTCGCTTCAATCGCAGATAGCTGAATGCGTGGTTCGTCAATGCGCACATGAGAAATGACATGAGCCAACAGTCGACGTACGAAGGAGTCGCTGAACTCTTCTGACGCGGCCTTCCAGTCTTCCTGGATCTCCCACGCAGGCTTGACTACGAAGGCGGGGAAGGCAAACCAGTAGTAGTACTTGTACTTCTTGAGATCCGCGAAGGTGATGAGCAGAAAGTGGTTGAGCCGCGCCGTCGTCCGGTCTGCCGTTATGGTCTTCCAGATCTATGAAGAGCAGTTGTCAGGCAGAGATCGTCGGTTGGGCGTGCACATGTGAGGTTACTGAATCATTCACATGCAGGGACTAGCCTGCAGCTGCTCACTCGCCTTCCTCGCCAACATGTCAACAACGGAAACAAGGAAGCATTACTGACACTGCCGCTGTCTCACCCGGGCTGGCGAACAGTACGAACCAGTGCTCAGGTTGTTATCAAGGTAGCGGACACTAACGCTGCAGAAGACACAAGGAGTACGACGTCCGTAGTCTCCTTGGTAGTGCTCGCGCTCCAAGTCTTGCTGGCCCGGCGACGCCACGAGAACTGCGAATTTGTGACTGGTACAAACTCATTGCGGTGGTTCCGTGCGTCCAGACATGAGAGCGAGGATCCATGCGCTCATCGCCGTGATGCTACCCGAAAACCCAGGGGATCTAGCTCATCGCGATCCTCAACTCATTGGATGACGCAGCGATTGACGACGCAGTACAATCCCACATACATCATATATGCGCGTAGGTCCATTGGCAGTGGGAGAGACTCAGAGTGGAACGAACACGTACCTCGTCCGACACTTGTGCAAACAGCGCGGTCTTGTCTGCTGCTTTGAACTCTTCGACGGTATTGTAGTTCTTGAACACGCCAGTCACCAACGCTGAATGAGCTGGTGGTCTGCAAAACACAGGTCATGCGTCCACTCGAGGGATACAGTTCCGCCACTCACTTATCCGCCTTCGAGAACGACTCGCCCCCGACTGTGAGATTACATCCGAGCGCTATTTCGGCGCCAGACTCGCGATCCTTGACGGATCGACCGGCGGCATACGAGCCATGGATCGTTATGGCATCGTCAGAGAGCCGGAGCACATCGATCTTGAAGTCCGTGAGCGCGTGCCAGAATGCCGGTTGGACGAGAGACGAGAACGGCGCAAATTGTACTATGGGCATGAGCTCTGAGTGGGGATTCCGCCCCGGCAGTCTCGACGGGGAGAGGGTTGGCGTGCAGTCGCGCGACGAAGGATGAAAGGTGAGGGTGAGGATGGACTAAGGCTGAATGGAGCAGGCTCAGGCCGCGGAACCCACGCGTCGAGAAACGCTCACGTGATGGCTAACACACCCGCGTCGCGAATGTCGAGCAAGATCAGAGTCGATTACTTGCAGTCTTTACCGTCGATTCTACGCAGCAGTAGGTAAGGAGCCCTACCACGCTGGCATCGCTCACGCTTGGAAATGAAGCCCGTATTTGTTTGATTCGCCCTTTACAGCTTTAGTGTCTATACACAGCATGCGACGTGACCTCAGGCTAAACTGCCCTACTCATCGCGCAGTTCAGCCAGATGATCTAACCTGCATTTGAGATCCTCTTCCCACTCCTTGAGGGCCTTCTCTATCTGTGCCACGCCCTCCTCGTCGGGTACCTTCCGGTGTAACACAGGTCGTTTATGTTGGGACCAATATTGCTCCGCCGTCCTATCCTTGTCATACTTCATCGAAATCCCAAGAGCTGGTACGGAGACCTTATCTGAAAACATAGAAGTCCCGATATGAGGAAGGTTAACAGTCACTGAGAGAACATGCCACACTGACGAAATACCCATGCCCATGCATCCTCGGCGACCTCTTCCAGCTCTTGACAGCTTTCGTACGGAGCTGCCTGCACGTAGTCACAGTCAATTGGCTCGGTTGAACATTTGTGCCCTCGACGTGCATGTGCGAAGTCCACAAGGCAAGGCTGTCCATTCGGCCTGCGTATGACATTCTCGTGCTCGTATTCACTTCCTCTCGACACGCCGGCGTTCTTGTGCAACTTCTCAACGGCCCTAACGGTTGCCTTCCTGTCGACGCCGTCACAGCAGCCAAATTGTCGTCAGCTCAATTCGTGTACTCGTAGTTGATGCCCTCATACCTGAATGATAGTGTCTGCTTATGCAGCTCGCTCGACAACGCAACCCCGCAGTGCTCCAGCACCAGACATGTTATCTTGCCGCCGGCACCCCACTCTCCTTCAAAGAATCCGAAGTAGTTGGGGATCTCCTTGCCACGAAACGGGGCGAGAACTTTGTCCTCGTAAAATCCAGCCTCATGTCGCAACAACTTCTCTCCGTCACAGTCTGTCGCGATCTTACACACCACTTTGCTGCCGTCGGACTTCAGCTTGTGCAAGTAGAGGACATTATACGAGTCCCGCGAAGTATGAAATCGTTGCGGCAACGATTCATCGGAGAGGTCGAGTAGATCGTGCAGCATTTGAACGCTGTCCGAGTCGACGTGCATGTCGTCAGGACCCGCTCTCGGAGTCTGGACAAGACTCATACACTGGAGAGCCATTCTTACGTCCTCATCTTCCGTGGCTGTATTCATGATAGCAGACAGAGTGTTCGGGATGAGGGCTTCGTCAGGCGAGTAGTACACCGCCAAAATTTCGACAGGTGGTGGCCAGGTATTAGTCATGACTCGAGATACCAGGACTTTGGGAAGCCAGTGATAGCAAAGTAAGCACTTAGCGGAGGAGACCAATATGTATGAGGAGACACTGTTTTGTTTGGTATCGAGGGATGAATCCGCGGATCCGTTCAGATCCGTTCTAGATCTGAATCTACGGTCACTGCCGCGTTGCAAACGGGCGCTTGCTGCCGCGTCAGTACTTGTCTACGAACACCGCCTACTGTCCAACTTGAGCTGTGTTGTATATGCGACTGTTCTACGGCGGCGCATTCCACTGGTCTGCCGTGAGTGTCGCTTCCGGGAAAACTCGTCGGAACTATGTCAATGGATGACCGTCACATACTTGACGTCGGTGAGCATAACTGCTCACACTTGAAACAGCATCGTGGTGTTGACCGTAAAATCCCAATACCAGCTTACGATCATGCACAGGCTACATGGAATGGAAACTATGTAGGAGAATACCATATGAATCTCTTGCATGAGCTGCAGGGATACTGTACATGGCGCGGGTCAACTTGTGAACCATTTCTAACAGTTGTACAATCCGCCGGGACGGGGAAGTCATCCATGATACGTGCACTTTCCGATAACATGTTCGTCATCCCTGTCTCCCTAGGATATAAGCATGTAGATCGACTGGGAAAGACCTACTTGTCCTCAGGTAGAGATACTCTCCCGCAGCCACCACGGTCCCACTGCACACCTGATGTTCCGTCCAGATCTGCATCCTCCTCCGGACTATTGCGTCCTTCGATGGCTCAAAGATGACACCAGATACGGGACTGCCTTTGACCGCTGTAGTGCGTTCCTCCAGGCTCTGTTTCAGCATACTCTTCTTGTACTGGGACGTGATTTTACGGAAGAATGTGCCTCGGGGATGGACGCGCTGCTGAGATCCTTCAACAAGAAGATGCACGATGTTCCGCCGGACGATCGATTCAACGACTATCGAGAACGCTTCTATGCTGATGTGATTGAATACGCCAAAGCGCTTTTAAAGGTACGTACTGCCACTGCGTATGTGCTCCGCATTATCGACAGTCGTTTGTGCAGCAAGAACGCTACCCGGAACTGTTGGGCCGTTATCCATACCTCGGTCCAAGGAGCACCAAAGAAAAGCGGCTTCTCGAGCGTTATCCCCCATAGTAGCGTGTTGCCAACTGGAAGGGTATCTTACAGATGTCTCCATGCGCGGTACAACTGGCGTGACCGGAAGCGCAGGCTCTCGGAGACAGCCGCCGCTGTTTCTCGTTGCCATCGACAACGCAGAACCCATACTACAGGACGCGGGTACAGAACACGAAGACGGGTACGTATACAGAAGAATCGACAAGTCATCATGCGTCGGGATTGAAGTTATCTGCCGTTTGACGCGTATGTCCGTCTTTTTCGTACTTTTATCGAGTACACCCGGAGACGTGTTGCGCCCCGTGCGGCCTAAGTCCATTGGAGAGGATCTGTCACGCACACGACCTTTCACAAATCTTGGGTTTGATATCTTGGCACAGAGGATATCCGTTGCCGGCTTCTCCCTTCGACGCGTGGTTAGTAACGAGTACATGGCACATCTAGGCCGACCCGCGTGCGTATCTCATGATTCCATGCATCCCGTAGTTGACAGAACCATCACGTCTCACAGGTTCGGTCGTCTCTGGGATGTCGGGGTGCGGGAGGAACTGATCGACATCGCGGCTCGCCTACTGCTGAATTCCGACCACCTTGACGGCCCGTCGACCGACGCGCAGACGTTTGCGTGCCTGTCGCACCGCCTGGCTCTACCGCTGGTCTCCGTAACGCCGTCGGAACAACGCGCAGAGCAGGAACAGATCCAGCACCACCTGCGTATATGCCTCGCGTTCGACCCGACGTCCGGCGATTTAGTCTCGGTAGCTCCGTCAGAGCCTCTACTCGCCGAGGCTGCCTACTATGCGATGCGCATACGGTCCATGGACACTCCGCAGGCTCTTAGAGCCATCTTTGATGCTTTCTCGATCGGAGTGGGACAACAGGGCGACGTGGTCCTGCAGGCGCTTTTGATCGCGGCGCGCGACGCTGCGGTTGGAGACCCGCTCCCTAATGGCCTTCCCCGCTGCCCGGTTGACGAAAAAGAGAACCGCCGCTTGATGTCGTCAACGGCTTTCTTTCGAAAGCTCTTCAAGCCATTCGAAGTTGCGTTCGACCACGAGGGACACTCCTATGCGACTGCGAGCGAACGTCATCAGGCGGAAACCATCCGTCGCTTTCACGCAGACTTCCAGAACTGCAACGTGCACTTCAATCACTTCATCTCCGTACAGCCTGACGTCCTCCGAGCGAAGTACCTCCTCGCACTCCTGGCCCGCGGCGCTGCGCCCCAATGCGCGAGTCACGGATGTGGCGTAGACGCTGTCTTGACGATGACAGATGGGTTCGACGCGACGTCTGAGGCCCTTCATCTCGTACTCTTCAAGACGACTCAGAGCAGACGGACAGAGGATCTCGACGGGATGTTTGCTGCCATGGATCCATACGACCTCGGGATCTGGGATGCAGGTCGGGTTGCGTCAAAACCCCTTGTGCGCATCCTGTTTGCACCGTTTGTGGAGCATGACGAAGGGAGTTTCAGTATCGAGAGGCGGACCAGCCTACACGGAGCACGTCGTGATGACGAGTCCACCACCGTTGATCCTGGGTGCTACGATATCGTGGTCACTGGTCTGTCGTCGACGATCCTTGGACCTATCGAAACGAAGGATGTGGATAGCTGGGATGCGCTCCTCCATGTCGGCTCACGCCATGCCGATGTCGGGAGTACCATTTCTAACAAGTCCGCTATGTCCCATGCTGCACAACCTGGTATGGGTAGCGAGGCAGGACATTGGAGGTCTTGGGTCGACGGTGTGGTATAGGACATTCATACGTGCTTCATCATGTCAATTCTGTTTTGTCCAAGTAGAGCGTGATGTCACGGTTACCGTATGTGCTGAGAGCTGAGGAAACAGGCCAAGTACAGTGATTACGGCGCTTGCACATGTTCTGTCGGGATAGTTTGAATCTCTCCGCCAACATGCAAAATGATCACTGCAAGACGAGTCGCTTGAACCATATTTCCGCGTTGAGCTCATGTTACTTATCGTCAGTCCACTGGCAAGTACATTGGAATGAGCGGGGCCTGGGGCAATGTGTTTTCGTGCAAACAAGTGCAAGCAACGCGTGGTGGACGACTCTGCCGTCGAAGCCTCTGGTACGCGTCCTATTCGCGCCCTTCGTGGAAAGAAAAAACGAGACGGCGTATCTCAGCATCAACAAGCATAGTATGGCTACACCCGGGCCTCTAGAAGACTGCAAGGCGTACGAGTCGACGCTGACATAGAACAATGATTTCTTGAACGGTCACGTGTAACGTGCCACTCACAGTTGAACATGACGGTGGCGTCTGCGGCGTGCGCATTGAACGTCTGCGTGAAGGCCTCCGGTTTGTCCGCCCCATCCTGTTCTCCACTGACGACCTGCTCGTCTCAACGCTGTCCGTCAGAAATGACTGCTAAACTGGACCCGAACTGGCACACAGTACGCGTGCGTCCGAGACGGCTCATCGAGTTCAGGTCCTCCCTCGAACTCGTGCGCACCATGGCTGATGCTATTACCGGTACATCGTAATGCACGCGGATACCCGTTTTCTTGCTGAGAAGGCTCCAGCGCACAAAGGGTACTAGAGGCTGGGTTCATCCACAGGAATATCTACCCGGAGGCCATCATGACATTCGAGGAAACGACACCCACGGGAGCGAGCCGCACCTACGGCGTCCTCCTGGATCTCGACAACGGGGCGACCCGCAGACACTTTATATGTGGAAACAACGTCGATTCTCTTGGCCATCGTCACGCTTCGAAGAGCAATGTCTCTGAGAACCTCGGACTCGATGGCCAAGTTTCGGAACTGTAGTGGCAGGTACGCCCTTTGTCTCTCGACCGTCTTCAACTGACAAGCGGAGCCTCGCAGTGCCACAGTATTATACAAGACTTCTGCACATATGATCCACGAACGTCACCCTAGTTATGTACTTATATGCTTCAATGATTAGGCATCAGCCGTTTCTTCAACCAGATGAGTGCGTCACGACGCGTCGAATTATGACGGGCCATGACCCTGAATTGACTTCACGATGGCGTTGACGACACAGTTTTCTTTGCATACATTGCAGGAGTGGGGAGTTCTTGAGTATCGGCCAATCCCGCTGCGTCGATCGCCTTGATGTCTTCAGGCGAAAGCTCTTGAAGGATACATCCAGACAAGTGAGTGGTTAACAATGCTGTCGACGGATCGCGACGCGAGGGTGAAGACGTACCGAGTTCTCCTGCGGAGAATATATCCTCCAAGCGCTCCTTCTTCGTGCTCGAACTACGAACACCTCCTGGTGAGTGGTCGACGATCATACGTACGATGATACGATACACACGTCACTACCACGACGCCCTTCGACTTTGACCATGCAATCAAGACTTGCTCCGGTTTGACGCCCAGGCGTTGCGCTATCTCATGTGCGAGTCTGGCGACTAGGCCATCGGAGTAGTGTATCAGAGGACTGTATGTTGGAATCAGCTCCCAGCCAACGTTCTCAAGGGTGTCACGCACAGAAGCGGACATTATCCCTCGACCACGATCCCTTCCTTCTTGCAAAACTCGATGACAGGCCCTTGTATATGCATAACTTGCGGGTGAACCATGATCTGTTGCTTCCCATTCAGTACGCATAGATCAAGAACATGGCGTTCGCACGACGACTGACCTGATTGACCGCAGGTCTGATATTTGCGCTCTCCAACAGTATCTCCAGGTGGCTGACCATGAACTTGCTCACGCCGATACTCCTGCAACCGGGAACAGTTCCTCACAAGAGCGCCGATGAAGTACGTCTACTCACTTCGCCAACCCTGCCTCATTGATGCCCTCCATCTTCTTCCAGATTGTCGGTATGTCCGGTTTGGCATGGTTGGGTCCGTGAATCAGGTAGAGGTCCACGGAATCGACGCCGAACTGTCCAAGGTACGTAAGTTTTCTTCAACCACTTCTTGACAGCTTCGATAGCGATCTTACCCAGTCACAGCTGTTCCGTATGGACGTGTCGATGTCCGCAAGGCTAGAGTACTTCGTGGTGATGAATATGTCTTCGCGCTTCAGTCCACTCGCACGAATAGCCGCTCCGGCCTCCGCTTCGTTCTTGTATACTTGGGCGGAATCTTTGGTGTAAAACACGGTGAGCAATGATCCAAGTGCATGCCAGCATCAAACGACCCACCGATGTGAGTGAAACCGACAGAGAGCGCGTTGCTGACGTACGCGATTGCCTCCTCTCCGTTGCCGCGCCTCCAGGTGCCGTAGGCGATCCTGGGGATGCGATTCCCTACACATCATGATATATCGTTAACGCGCAGCCGGAAAATCATCAAGGACACTATACAACCATCGTTCATAGTGAGAGGAGCCCACAACATCGTTGCGTCTACGAGTGTTGTGGCCAAAAATTGATCAGAGGCGGGAGTCGGATGATACGCTCCAGCACTCCCTCGGTTTTAAAGCCATGTTGTCTCCATGGACTCACGGCGTGTCTACCTCTGACAGTTGGCATCATGAACCGTCTCCATTTTCCGCGTCTACATGATACTAGCTGCAGCAGTGAGAGCTTCGGGGCAAACGACACAATAAACGACACGACAATGCCCGAATAAGCAAATTTGTAGGCTGGCCACTGATGCCAGTTCACTGACCAAGATGATAAGTACGGCATTGCACTCACGCTAGCAGACAATCTACTGGATACTTCACACTTCTTTTCTCGTTTCACGCGGTCCTGGCTCGAGTGGTCGTCCTCTCCGGAGTCCCTGGACCCAGGTTAGATCAGTGCCACAGGCAGGAATTTGGTCGGAAGAGCGAGCGCTGCTAAGATTACATAAGCAGGTGTAAAGCGCCCGTACGCGTGTGGCCAACGTGTGGCCAACTTGAACTTGGTCTAGTCTCCGTAGGCAGACCCTAAACACGACCTTATTGAGTGGGGAGGCGGTCGTATATGGAACTTGGTCACTGGCACAGTGTGGCCCGCCACCCCTCCTCGCTCTCCTCCTCGTCTCTTGCATCGTTGTCTTTCCACCTCTTTCGGCAGGCACAGCTTGAGCTCTCGCGCGCTGATCTGGGGCGGGTGGGTTTCCACATTGTACATAGGTACGTATCCTCCGTTGGCCCGCTCTAAACCGCCGGCCTGCGACTACACTAGTACTGGGCCACGTACTGTATCGTGATACTCGCATTGAGCGTACTGCGACTTCCTCAATTCTCGATTCTACCACTGCATCTGCGCAGCACCCTTCTACTGTCCAGGGCTCCGAGAGGATATGCTCACCTAGAGGGCATCTCAGCTCGTACAATGCCATTTCGTCCCTTTTGCCAGTGTCCTGTTGCTTGAAAATGCGATGACCTGCAAACATGCAATAAACGAACTTCCTGTATAGTAACGACGACCGACCTCTGACATCTTGGGCTCTTGCTGATTCGCCTACAACATGAGCATTCCCCTCCGCCGACTATCACCGCACATCATCAAAGTGAAGCCGCGGCGCCTTAGCGAGTTCCGCAGCTCATGGGAGATGGTCGCCGCAATGCTCTGCGCGATACTTGGTGCGTATGCCAGTACTCCGCATTGTCAGACTCGCTCTAATTCGTTGTTCTATCATCGTTTCAGCGCACGAAGGATACTACAAAGCGGGTATCCTCCACGGGAATGTATCCGAGGATAACATCAAGATTCTCGAAGGGAAGGCTGAAGATGGAGGAGAGAATGTCGTGTTTGGCGTGCTGCTGGACATCGATCGCTCAGACGACTGCAAGCCGTTCAGGCGCACCGACAAGCTACCCGCGAAGAGCACTTACAATGAAGAGGAGGAGGTCGATTGATCGATTTGTACGAGCCACTGGTACGTATGGACTGTTGGTGATCTATGTCGCAGAATGTCACGTTGCTGAGATCATCGTGTAATATCGAAGGACTTGAATGCATTATTGTTTTGCAGTGTTGCTCGTCACGCATCCAGTTGCGCCAGGACTATGGTACATGTTAGCGTCGCCGGTCCCACTCAACGCCTGGAACTTAGTGCGTGACTTGTGTGAGTATATGCATGACAAGTAGCCGGTCCACGTCTGTGGAATACCCGACGCGGTAAACAATCCTCTGTAGTCTGAGACACGCTTGCCCATTGGGTACGAAAATCAGGCCCGTCCCGCATCCGGGCGGGCTACAAATCGCTTACACTCCATGGCCGAAAGATCCGAGTAGACACTGAGGTATGTGATCCCGCCCGAGGCGCCTCTTTCGTTCGGACGTTTTGACAGCAACCCGCAGAGCAACCGCAGAGCATCTACGTTCCCCGATCTCTGCTGGCGCAATGCTGGCAGTGCCCACTGTTTTGGTGAATCAGGAGACTTACGGTTGGTTTGGACTTCACCTAGTGCGAGTGCCGATCGACAGTACTGCTATGTCGGGCTAGAATTCCTACAATTTATCGCAACTTAACCAGGTACTTTCGGTGTGTCCTGCCCAAGAGTCGCGCCTGTGGTACTCAACTCACCGCTAAGAAACCTAACCCGACCGAGATCCCGACCGGGCACAGTACGGGGCGCTCTCCGTATGCTTACTATGTAAGTCACGTAGATCAGCACCGCATTCACACTGTCAATAATCATGCACTGTCACTCATGCGCGCTATAGCATGTAGATCTGCGGGAATCCGATGCTGGAAGACCACCACGAAGCGCCTTGAGCGCCTGCGTTCGGACGTTGCAGCGATGGGAACGGTTCTATATGATATCTATCACAGACGGGACTTCAAGCTTTGTGAAGGGCTTGCACTACTGACACCATAGCGCAGGCATGAAGCAGCCAGTAATGTTCGTCTTGTTCTCTGCAGCTAAGTAACGGGCTCCTAAAGTTTGCATTGAAGTTGTGCTGATACGTCTTTCGCTCAAGCTTTCATCCGCTCGCGAGCCGCCGTGCGTCTCGTCTCCGACGTCTCGCCGTACCCATCGGGTCGCGTGTGGGTGCACCCGGGCCAGGTGCGTCAATCTGAGACAGTCCGCACCTTGTTGTTTCGGCTACCAGTGTAGAGGATGCGTGTAACCCGGATCTTCTACAGCCGCCAGCTAAGCTGGCAATACTCGGACAAACAACATGTGATCCTCACGCCGCACGGTATATTCTCCTTCAGCTCACAATGTTCACGGCATACGCTAATGTCGCAAAGATCTCGTAGGGACTCAAATGCCTGTTGAATATTAAGGTGGACCTACGGTTGTTACGGAGCCCATTCACTCCATAGATGCGAGTATTATGACTTTGCAGCGGGAAGGCATGCGGTGTACTGTTGGTGTGTGGTACACGAACGCCGCAGATTCCCGTGTTCGTTGCCCGTCTGCTTCTCTAGACTCTTGGGACATTCCCGATAGCCGCTTGTGCAGCGCTGGGAGCTCTACGTATAAAAGAAGTCCGCCCTCTCCCCCATTCCTCAGCTCACTCTTCTCATTCGAGCTCATCCCAAGTGAGGGTACTGGTTGGTGAGTACTGTAACACTCCTGACTGTTTGGAATTTTACACATCAGCCCCAGAAGCCGATCATAAGGATAGTGTTTGCGCTTGCCGTCCCCGATATCAAGAGCAAGGTTCGCATAACGAAGACCGAGAAGATCGTCAGCAAATCCGAAGATGGCAAACATGCGGGAAAAACAAAAACCTTCGACGCATACGACATATGGATCGCGGGATTGTCTCCAAGAGTACTTGGGCCCATAACCCCCCAGACGCAGGACGTCTGGAAATCACTTCTTGATGCCTCATATGGATGGGATAAGCTATACGCAAGTGTAAGCGATGCCGAAGCCGATCAGATGAGGTCTATGACCCCAGGTGCAGGCACAGGACTCCGGCATTGGAATGGCTTCATTGAGGATTATGATGCGAGTAGAGCAGCCTAGGATCAATCTGGAGAGGGGATGGCTTACACGATCTTCGGCAGAGTGACATGGACACGTCGCATCGGCCGCCATGTACACTCTCCGCAGTAGGCTGTGGCGTGATTGATACTAAGTACTATGACTCATGTAATGTATTGCTTGATGGCTACATACCAATGGCATATGAAAGCATTGGGAACGATCCTGAAAAGCGCATACACGGGCCCTGATCATGGTACGGACGTACCGTGGCGGACTTTAAGTACTAAGTAAATTCACGTCGGTATTGAGTTGGGCGTTCGTAATCGTATCGTCACGCAACATCCAAGTCATAATTTGTCGCGGAACTAGCGTAACAAGAGACTGACCTCGTGAAGAGCCGAGTACTGAGTACTGAGTGCGTGCGTTCCGAGACAGTGAGATAAAGCCGGATCACGTTGGGCCACAATTTGCTGTATCGCCGTCGATGATACTTAATCGTAGCGGCGCAAGCGCCATCCCCCGACTCCTGGATGGAACTCAGTCTACCGCAATTGCATTATAGTACATATTACTTATGTACTGTAATATTTTACCATTCGAACAGTATCGAGACTCAATGGAGGCCCTCACGCCCGCGGCGGCTTCGCCGCCCGGGCGTCTCGGGCTTCCACACCAACACAGGAAATATACGTTGAATGGGCGAATGAACAGGCTATATTGCACAAATTTACCTTTCAAAGTGTCTGTAGCGATTGACAAAATTAGTGATAATTATGAAGATCCGAGCCGACGGACGACAAAGCCCTCCCTCCTTCCGGTCGGAGTCGGGGATCAAGTATATACTTAGACAAGTCACCGCGTCCTGCAGTTAGTTTAGGTTAGTTTGCGCTGCAAACGGGCGCTCATTGCCACGTCGCGCGTCAGCGCTTCAGCGAGCTTCAGCGGTCAACCGGTCAAGCTTTCACTGAGAGGTCAGAACCGCGCCGCTTCCGAGTCCGCTCCTATTCGACTTGAGCTGTACTATACTAAGTACTGACGTCCTACGGTCACGGTCCAAGTACTGGTACCTGGTGAATATCACTGTCGGAACTACACCAATGGATGATTGCCACATAATCAACGTCGGTGAGCAGAACTGCTCACACATCTTAAACAACATTGCAGTGGTGTTGACTGTCAATCTCCCCATACCAGCTCGCCAGTATGCACGGGCTACATGGAGTGAGAACTATGTGCCAGGAGATCTCCATATGGATCTCGTGCATGAGCTGCAAGAATACTCTACAAGGCGCGGGTTTTGTGAGCCATTCATAACAGTTGTTCAATCCGCCGGGACGGGAAAATCAACCGTGATACGTGCACTTGCAGAGAGCATGTTCGTCATCCCTGTGTCCCTGGGATACAAAAATGTGCGTCGTCTCGGAAAGACCAAGTTGTCCTCAGGTAGAGATGCTCCACACCCACCATCGTTTCACACCTGATATTCCGTCCAGTTCTGCATCCTCCTCCGGACGACTATGTTCTTTCATGGCTCAAAGATTGGTCCGAATATGGAACTGCCTTTGACCGTTGCAGTGCCTTCATCCAGGCTCTATTCCAGCACACTCTTCTTGTACTGGAGCGCGACTTTCCGGAAGAATGTGCCTCGGGAATGGACGCGCTGCTGAGATCCTTCAACAAGAAGATGCACGAAGTGCCAGACGATCACTTCGACAATTATCGAGCAGACTTCTATGATGATGTGATTGTATATGCCAAGGCGCTTATACAGGTACGTTTTGCGCTACATATGCGCCCAGCGTTGTTGATAGTTGTTCGTGTAGCAAGAACGCTACCCGGAAGTGTTGAGTCGTTATACATATTTTGGTCCAAGGGGCACCAAAGAAAAGCCCGTTCCCGAGCCCTACTCACCCAGGGCAGCGTGCCGCCAACTGAGGGAGCACCTCACACGTGTCTCCATGTGCGGTACGACTGGTACGAACGAAACCGGTCTCTCGACCACAGGCCCTGAGCGGCAGCTCCCGCTGTTTCTAGTCGCTATTGACAACGCAGAACCCATACTGCAGGACGCGGGCACAGAACACGAAAACGGGTACATATCCAGAACGATCAACAAGTCATTGTGCGTCGCGATGCGTGAAGCTCTCTGTCGTTTGGCGCGTATGTCCGTCTTTTTCGTATTTCTATCGAGTGCACCCGGAGACGTGTTGCGCCCTATGCGACCTGTATCCATTGGAGGACACTTGCGCCCCACACGTCCTTTCACAGAACTTGGGTTTGACGTCTTGGCGCAGAGGATATCCGTTGCCAGCTTCTCCCTTCGACGCGTGGTTAGTAACGAGTACATGGCACATCTAGGCCGACCCGCGTGCGTATCTCATGATTCCATGCATCCCGTAGTTGACAGAACCATCACGTCTCACAGGTTTGGTCGTCTCTGGGATGTCGGGGTGCGGGAGGAACTGATCGACATCGCGGCTCGCCTACTGCTGAACTCCGACCACCTTGACGGCCCTTTGACCGACGCGCAGACGTTTGCGTGCCTGTCGCACCGCCTGGCTCTACCGCTGGTCTCCGCAACGCCGTCGGAACAACGCGCAGAGCAGGAACAGATCCAGCACCACCTGCGTATATGCCTCGCGTTCGACCCAACGTCCGGCGATATAGTCTCGGTAGCTCCGTCAGAGCCTCTGCTCGCCGAGGCTGCGTACTTCGCGATGCGCATACGGTCCATGAATACTCCGCAGGCTCTCAGAGCTGTCTTTGATGCTTTCTCGATCGGAGTGGGACAACAAGGCGACGTGGTCCTGCAAGCGCTCCTGATCGCGGCGCGCGACGCTGCGGTCGGAGACCCGCTCCCTAATGGCCTTCCCCGCTGCCCGGTTGACGAAAAAGAGAACCGCCGCTTGATGTCGTCAACGGCTTTCTTTCGAAAGCTCTTCAAGCCATTCGAAGTTGCGTTCGACCACGAGGGACACTCCTATGCGACTGCGAGCGAACGTCATCAGGCGGAAACCATCCGTTGCTTTCACGCAGACTTCCAGAGCTGCAACATGCACTTCAATCACTTCATCTCCGTACAGCCTGACGTCCTCCGAGCGAAGTACCTCCTCGCACTCCTGGCCCGCGGCGCTGCCCCTCTATGCGCGAATGACGGATCTGGCGTAGACACTGTCTTGATGATGACGGATGGGTCCGACGCGAGGTCCGAAACGCTTCATCTCGTACTCCTCAAGACGACTCAGAGCAGGCGGACAGAGGATCTCGACGGGATGTTTGCTGCCATGGATCCATACGCCCTCGGGATCTGGGATGCAGGTCGGGTTGCGTCAAAACCACTTGTTCGCATCCTGTTTGCACCGTTTGTGGAGCGTGACGAAGGGAGTTTCAGTATCGAGAGGCGGACCAGCCTACACGGGGCACGTCGTGACGACGAGTCCACCGTTGATCCTGGGTGCTACGATATCGTGGTCATTGGTCTGTCGTCGACGATCCTTGGACCTATCGCAACGAAGGATGTGGATAGTTGGGATGCGCTCCTCCATGTCGGCTCACGCCATGCCGATGTCGGGAGTACCATTTCGGACAAGTCCGTTATGTTCAAAGCTGCACACCCTGGTATGGGTAGCGATGCGGGGCATTGGAGGTCTTGGGTCGACGGTGTGGTATAGGACATTCATACGTGCTTCATCATGTCAATCCAGTTTTGTGTCCAAGTAGAGCGTGACGTTACCGTATGCGCTGAGAGCTGAGGGAGCAGGCCAACTTACAGTAGTTACGGCGCCTGCGCATGTTCTGTCGGAATAGTTTTAATCTCTCCGCCAGCATGCAAAATGATCACTGCAAGGCGAGTGTCATGGACCATATGTTCTCGTTGAGCTCATGTTACTTATCGTCAGTCCACTGGCAAGTTTGGAATGAGCGGGGCCTGGGGCAATGTGTTTTCGTGCAAACAAGTGCAAGCAACGCGTGGTGGACTAGTGGCAGGTTAACCGTCCCTCCTTCCGATTATTGCACCAGCTTGCAGCAGTAAATGTCATCGCGCTCTGCGAGCTCGTTCTCATCACGCATTCTGTTGCTCGTAGGAGCACTACGATCGCGCAACCACGAGATACGATTCACGACTCCCGTTGCGGCGACATTTGGTCCGATATATCTCTCGACTGTCAATATTTCAACACTGAAGACACGCGGAATCGTTCCCTCGTCTTCCGAGGATTCTCAGGCTGTAGAACTGCTCGGCGCAACGACGTATTGCGCGCAGAGATGTTTCAATCAATCCAAGTTCTGAAGGTATGTTCCGACATTGTAGAGGAACCTCATCGCTACTGGCGTTGACTGCGTGAGCTCCGCATACACTATTGCGCCTTGCGCGACGATTGGTGTGACTGTACCGTGGTGCGTACGTCGCTCCCTGTTGAGTTGGCGAGTCTCCTCAATCGTAATGCGGCGCAGGGCCTACGTGTATTACTATTAAGTCGCTACAAGCAGAACCAAGCATTGGTGGCGCTCTCATCTCTGGAGCGGCTCCATCTAGTCGAGCCTTTTGGCGTACTTTCCCGCGCGCTGAATATTATCGAGTCGCCCAAGATGAACCTCGACCGTTTTGGATTAATTTCGCTGAGCACCTCTTCACTTTCAGCCGCTCCTGTCCTCATCTAGCGATGCTCGCACTGCAGAAATAGCTAATTGTTACTCATACGAGCATCCCGACTTAATGCTCTCGCAACTCGGCCGACATCCTACGGAGCGTGAGCTCGGCCTGAAACTTGGTGGTGAGCTTTTGTTCCACTTCCTTCCAAATACGCGGTCGAGTGCTTTGTGCACAGTGAAGAACTTCGGCACGCAAGTCTGGCTGGCGTGGAGGAAATGCTTAGCGTCGGACCCCCTAGTCGACATTACCGCTGCTGTCAACGATCTCGCGCACTTGATACGAGTGCGGGCCGTCAGCTGCACCTACGGCGGGCGTACGTCTCGTTGTCCTCGCGCTCTTTCGACGTTCTCTGTTCGTTGAAGCCTACATGCTCATCCATCATCCCAGGGAAACAGGACGCCGACACTGGGAATGACCTCCGTACATGAGCAGCCTTTCTACTGGCTACCACAGGCCCAAGAGACTGGCCGCGGCATTTCGACGTGACCCGCCCCATGTCGTCAGGGACATGAAAACATTCTTTCTTGGGTGCATTTCCGCGTACATTGTCATCGACAGATCTGTGTTGACTCGTTGATGCAGCTAGAGATAATTCATCCCTGAAATCGTGCACTTCGCAGGGTCTGTATGGCACTTACGACTCGACATCGATGCGCCGACCCTGGGTCATCTGGCGAATCAGAGCATACTGGACGCGTCTCGACCCGCACTTGCAAACCTTGTCCTTTCGCTCGAGTACATATACACGCGCGGCTGAGCTCGAGAGATTAGGTGTAGGGTGCGTGGATTTCGGTCTTATCCCATGACATTCGAACTGCTCACAGCCTCGTACATCTTGGTACCGCTCGTACCGAAGCTTCAATTTGTATTCGTTGGGTGCTACCTGTCGAAAGCAGGCGCACGTGCGCCTTCGTTGTTCATGATCCAGAGTACGTCGTGTCTTTGGTATTGGTGTTGCCTAGTTCTCTGCAGTACGCCCACCTGAACTTCAAACCTTGATAACAGCATCGCCCCAGGTCGTCCATTCACTCCACTGTGTTCACACGTGTTCCAACGTCGCTCTCACGATATGCTTCCAGCTATTAGTGTCGTCAAACAGCGTTCGAGCGACCATAGAGGTGCGAGTGCGGGGATGACCTACTATGCGAGTCGGCGCACGATAGCTAACCCAACGCGACAGGTCTTCCGCATGGGAAGTCGAAAATACGATCGCGTTCTACTTGTATCGAGGTAGGTGCATCCTTATACGGTGTGTCAAGGTGACTCAATCACTTTGATAGTACAGTGTTGTGCGTGGTCTAGTTCACCTGATGAACTTGCCATTCTTGCCTGTGCCCTCAACCCAAACCCTATCGCTGTGCCGCCGATGAAACACTATCTCAAGTCTTCCGCGCTGTTCATTCATCGATAAGCCAAATCGTAGGGCGCCTTCTTCGTCGTCTGGGGTATATGTACGCTTATCATGTTCATCGAACAGTCAACCCGCGGACAACAGCTTTCGAACCGCCCGTCTTACCGCCATGGAGGTCTTCATGCGAGGGATTCCGTTCAGTATGGAGCAGCCCCAGCTGAAAGAAGTCCTCGCTCGCATCTTCCATAGCTCTGACTACACACAGCACTCCTCGCGACCGCTGAACTTCGAAGTTCGTATTCTCCGCAAGGCGAACAAGCGGGGTGCGAGGAGCGGGATCATCACAGTCCCGACCCAAGCGATTGGTGAGCAGTTCCTCCGGCAGAATGGAGACGGTTCATCTACCAGGCACGATGGTCTCGCTACTATCACGTTCGAGCGTGGTAGGAACGCGCCCAACCGCCGAGTCCTCGAGGCCATACTAGGGAAACCCTATCAATCCCCGACAACTGTTTCGCAGCCGCCACACTCACGCGATAGCGTGTCGATCGCGCGGCTCCAGTTTGGGTGGGTATGCAGGAACGAAGAGTACTCCGTGGAATGGGAGACGAGCTTCCCTACCGCAGGCTCTGCTCTATTGACGTACAAGGAAGACAGGAGGCAGTTCCAACTGAAAGTCATGGATGCGATCCGTACACGCATCATGACGGTTCGTGCCTCTCAGGTTTATTGGAATACCGCGAGCGCAGACCAATCTGGCGAGTCGTCCATCCTCCTCTGGCTACTGTATCCACCGTCATTCGAGGCTGGACCCCCTGACCCAGAGCGCGTTGACGAAGACGAGACTGATGATTTCTTGCGAGGGTTTTCCATGCGCCAACTGTTGGAAGTGCTTGGTAACCGGTCGTTCAAGATCCAACGGAAGAGACAAGGAGCTTTTGACGATACCCACCTTCCCGTCGCTCCTTACACCTCGATCGCCGTCCGTCTCGTCTGCAGCAATGCGTTTGACGTTGCGATATACAAGCGACTGTGCCGAGTTGCCCACCTTCCCGTCGACTTATCTCCCTACCCTGTCGTGCACCGCGGTCTCTTCTCTGATTCGGTGCGGGCGGCCTACCAACGATGGACAGCGACGCTGGATTTCGCGGTCGCCTTCCAACTCGAGGTGCTGCTGAGCAACTGGCTCGTGCAATGCGGGAGGTCGTGCAGCTTCTGCGTCCCAACGTCGACCATATGGTCTCACGCTACGGAGCAGACGTAGCGAGCGCGTTACTCGCGGACCTCAAGACACGACTAGAGGCGCGAGTATGGTATGGCGATGGAGTCGATATCGATGAAGATACCGTCAAAAACCTGCTCACCACTTGCATTCGACAACTTAACCGCAAAGCTCGTGTTCAGCCACTACCCCATTCCGATCTCTTTATGTGCAACCATCTCTACGTAACCGCTAGCGCGTTCGTTGCGGACGGGCCATCTCCGGAGCGATCGAACAGAGTTATTCGCCGATACTGGGATCACAGGGACTGTTTCCTTCGCGTCCACTTCACTGATGACAACCAACTCGCTTACCGCTACGACGCAGAAATCAACCTGCAAGACTTGGTCGACCGACGCGTCAAACGCTTCCTCCTCGAGGGCGTTTCCGTAGCTGGCCAGCGCTTCGAGTTCCTCGGTTATTCGCAGTCTGCCCTCAAGAGCCACTCGGTTTGGTTCGTGAAACCATTCAAGGACACCGATGGTCGAACTATCGACGCGGCGACGATCATTGATGGGCTCGGGTCCTTCGCAGACAACCCGTACGACCCCCAGCTCATCTTCTGTCCCGCTCGATATGCCGCCCGTATCTCACAGGCATTCAGCGCCACCGAATCGTCGATCGCGGTTGCAGTGGAGGACATGGAGATCATCGACGACATCAAGGACAGGACAGGCACATACTCGTTCACTGACGGGAATGGTACGATGTCGCTCCAGGTCGCACGAGACATAGCGGCCGACCAGCGGTCGAAAAGCCGAGTCAGACGTGCATGGCGAGGCTCCATTCCTCGGGTCATACAAGTGCGCATCGCTGGATCGAAAGGGATGCTCCATGTCGATCATAGAATGGAAGGGGGAAAGATACGCTTGCCCCGCTCAATGGTGAAGTTCGCGGCTCCCACCTCGAATAGCATCGAGATCGCGCAGGTGTTCGAGGAGCCATCCCCTTTCTACCTCAATCGACCGATGATCATGCTTCTGGAGGGCCTGGGAGTGCCGTACGAAGTCTTCCGGAGGCTGCAAGACGACACGGTCCGAGCGACCCATACGCTCACGGAATCGTTGGCGAACTCGGGATGGCTACTCGAGATGCACGGGCTAGGTAGCTCATTCAAGCTTCCATCTACGGTTCAACGCCTCATAAGCTCGGAATCTCAGTTGCCGAGTTGAACGCGGTTGGCTATTGGCAGCGGGCGATGACGTTCGCCGTCAACCATGTACTGCGAGAGCTCAAGTATCGTGCCCGCATCCCAGTACCTGGTGGTGGACCTGGTCGGGGTCGCAGACTTCCACGGCCAGCTACGCGAAGGCGAGATCTACGCTCGTGTAAAGCCTACAAACGGACACGAGGTGTACCTTGAGGGTCCTACGCTGATCACGCGCTCGCCCGCGATTCATCGGGCGACATACAGGTCGTACATGCGATTGGCAAGCCACCGGAGGGGTCGGATCTCGCCAAGGGAGACTTGAAGAACTGCATTGTATTCTCGACCCGAGGTGCGTCCAGCGGAGTCTACACCGGTGTGGATGAATGTAACCACGGTGGATATGCAGGTGAAAGGCCGTTGCCATCCTACCTCGGGGGTGGAGATCTCGACGGAGACATGTACAATGTCACTTGTGTACCGCAGGATCTACTCCCTCCGGTTCACCGACTTCAAAGACCCGCTCGTATAGCCCTGCCAACGCAAAATACTTCCACAACCGAGTACCATGCGCGACGTTGCTGACTTTGTGGCGGAGTTCATCATCAGTGACGTGCGTCACATTGACCTTGCTCTCGAAGTCAACTCAGGCTGACCTCCACTAGAACGTCGGCATTGTTGCATCGACGTGGCTGATCCTCGCCGACAGAGTAGGGATCTTCGACCCACACTGTCTCCGGCTCGCCGAGCTGCACAACGCCGCAGTCGACTACCCCAAGACCGGGCTGCCGGTGTCTATCAACGAAGTACGACCTATGCAAAAGCTCACCCAGGAGAAGCCAGATTGGTATATGCCGGAGACAATTACTGGCCGGCAGCCGAGATACTACCAGAGCACCAGTGCTCTCGGTCGCTTGTTCCGCGCCATTGACTTGCCCGACCAAGAAGAGCGAAACATGGAGTCGTCTTACTTCGGCTTGCCCGAGATAGACGAGGAAGGCGGGGTCACGCTGCAAGATGTTCTCATTGACATAACCGACAATCCGTTCAACCACCGCGCTGTTCTCCAATCCGTGACCACTGAGGTACGAACATACCTGGGGCGCTATCGCCCTGACGAGCCTCTGGTGACTACAACCTGGAACCTTTTCATTATTTACGCCTCTCGCCTCCGGGAGATCTGCGCCACGCATGCCGTCTCAGCGTCCCGTTCGTCCATGCTCTCGGAGGAGGAAGTCATCATTGGGACGATCTCGGCGAAGTGCGCGCAGACACGCAAGCGCACTGACATGACCGCCAAGTTGCGCGAGCAGACGGCGACGCTCGTAAACGGCATCTGTGCGGAACTGTCCGGAGACGAGGGTATCGCTCCGTCGACACACTTGAAGCAAGCCTGGACGGCGTACAGAGTGTCGTGCACGCTCTCTGGTTGGTTTGGCGGACAGAGCTTCGGCTGGATCGCGCTTGGCGAACTATTCGACGCGATCCGTGAGGTGCAGGAGGAGGACAGGGAAAGCGTTGGGGGTCTTCCGGCTTGAAATGATGTCGTCCGCGTTGCACGAGAAGCCAGGCATAGATGCTGATCAATGTACAATTATAGCGCTGTTGCGAAATAGCATACTATGATGACAGGGATGTGCAGGAAAGGTCCTACGCTAGCTTCGAGACAGGAACCAGAGCTGTGCCGTACCACCTCACCCGGGGAGCGTACACTGCCGCGCGAGCTTCACATAGTAGTGGTGACGACGTGTGCGAGCATTGCCTTCAGCTCATTCACAGCGAAGGAACGGATGGGGCTTCATCCCTTGCGTCAGCGATCCTAACCTTTGTCACAGATAAATGTGTACGCACCCTCGCCGTCGTCATCGTGGACCTTAGCAAAACGGAACGGGCGGAAGCTGTCTGAGTCCTCGTGGTTCGCGTACTCATAGTGTAAGTTGCGCGCATGCATGCAGCGATGAGCGCCCCGTTGGGGAAGAGCGTCCCATCAGAGCTACGAAGTCCTTCATAGCCTTGCATTGAAGAGAGCCTGAGGACGCAGTCAACATGCTGTGTGAGGGCGCACATAGGCTACTGTGGAGAAGGCACACTTGCGCCGAAGTTGTTCGAAGCTATCGACCTTTCGCATCTTGTTAAGCGCCGCCTTTGACCAGCCTTCCTGCCGGACGACCGCCTCGACATCTGCAAGCAGAGGTTGCGAGTACTCTAGATACGAGGTGAGGTAGTTGACGATGTGGTGAAAGGCCTGCAAATGCAACGTCAGATTGATTGTACACCGGGTTGTATGAAGAGCTGTAGTGTAATGAGATCAGGCCGTACGTACCACGGAGGTCGTGTGTATCACGCCGAAGTTGACCGTCAGCATCTTGACCGTCAGCGCGTCGGCATTCGGAGCGTCAGCGCTCGTATCGTCCGTGGCCTCCTGGACTAAGCACTACATCGTGTTGGCCTGAAACTGGATTTGTCTCTCGGGTACTTTCGATGTTAATCGGATTACGATATGCAACAGCTTCAGTCAGTAAGTACGTGGTCTCGGGACTAACCGAGTCTTCCCGGCGTCGTCCGGGGTCAGCCACAAGGCAACGTTCGGTTCTTGCCTTCGTCGCCCGCCATCCGAGTCTGCACACGTATATGCATCTTTTGAAATGTACTTCTTGCAGCTATGCTGTCCGGTGAACTCGTCTACGGGCCACCGTTCTGTCTCAGACCAGCTACAACCCTAAAGGCTCCCGAGCGTCGACCTATGCCACCCCATGCGCTCCTAAACCCCATCGAAAACATCTACATTCATCCTGTGGTATAACAGGCACTGACACTGGTTATGTCTCCCCAGCTGGTAACTGCGTCACCTGCCATCCGTCGAGGCTATGCCCTGGCATCTAGCAGTAAGGCTATTTATCTTGGTCAATAGGTCCTCTTAAGGCGATAGGCCAATCTCGTCGTCGGGAAGTAGGTAAGTCTCGTCATTTGAGCGTCTTGAATTCCCGTCTTTTGGGTGTAGCCCTTTTCATCGTTCGAGTACGCATCTGCTGTTCCCCACTTCGTTCGTGGTCTTGCTGCCTCTGACTAAAATGTGTTGACAGAGCCACACCCGCGAGTTCCGACCTCGGACATAACCTGCCCGAATGCGATTTGTGGAACTTCTGCCGTCAACGGCGCGCTCGCAATGCAAGATACTAGACCCCCGATGCGCGCGCTCAAAGATATTTGCACAGCTGTTGGGCCATTGCGATGCAGCCGATCAGCAGCGTTCGCTGGCGGGAAAGGAATCAACGGGAGCCCTCTCGCTGAGCCTGCGCAGTGCCGGCCGTAGTCGTACGTGTGCGTTGATGAGACGTGTGTGAAACTCACATTGACACAGATTGGTTCCCCGTTATGTAAATAGAACGGCCAGCCTGCTCAAAAGACGTTCAGCAATGAGCATCAACATAAGAGCACCTAGCGAGGTACAACTTCTGGTCCATCAGAGTCAAGTGGTGGCCGTTCGCTGACCGTAATTTTCTCTGCTTAGCTTCGACCAAGGTTCAGGTATGCAAGCGATTACTTACTCTCGTGTCACGGACATCAAGTTTGACCTGGACGTGCCCTCCAATGTTACTGGCGCGTTACCTGCCGTCGTCTACATCCACGGCGGCGGATTAGTAGCAGGCTCCCGAGATGAGCCTGGTTCTGCTGGGGTGGCGAGCTTCGTACGACGTAAGCGTTCCACTTCAAAGCAAGCTTTAATGTGCGGACTGACATTATTTCAGGGTTTGCTCTCGCGCGAGGGTACCTTTTTATTTCGACTGACTACCGCCTGATATGGCCGTCCACCGGCCTCGACCTCATCGACGACATGAAGACTCTTTTCGCCTTCATCGCAAAAGCTAGTTTCTCGGAGATCTACCTCCCGTCAGGCATGTCGTCGCCATCGGAGGCTCCGCCGGGGGCTACCTCGCCCGCGCTGCAGGGATCTACGCCCGGCCGAAGCCCATCGCGCTCGTATCTATATTCGGCGCGGGCGGCGCGATGCTCAGCGACTTCTGGGTGACGCCCAAGGGCGCGGACATGCACATGCCGTTCCCCGGTGCCGACCGCATCACCGCCGAGTCCCTCGCATACCTTCTGGACCGCCGCCTGCGCCGCTCGCTGGAGCCGCGATCAAGATCCGCGCGAACGGGGCCATCACCGACGATGAGGGGAGGGTGAACCTCTTGTTCTATGGTGGCGCACGGGCGAGATGGTCGACTACCTCCTTGGCGAGAGGGTCTCTGAGTCACTCCGCGCGTTGCCTGAGTCCGAGCGGTACGCCGCCATCCCTCAGCACCTGCGTCCGCGATCCTCGAGGCGCATGTGGATGAGTCATTCCCGCCGACGTACTTCGTCCACGGGGAGAAGGACGGGATCGTTCTTCCCGAGGAGTCTCGGGCTACTCACACACGTTTGCGCGAGATTGGTATCCGCACCGAGCTTGAGATCATCCCGGATGGAACACATGGCCTGATGGCGAAGACGGTCCCTCCTACACTGACACCTGACGCTCAGGAGGCTTACGAGCGCGGGAGTTCCTGGAGGACGAGATACGCCGCCACGCAGCATAAGAGACCGCCACTTGGCGTCATAATAGTGCAGTGAGATGTCCAAATATAAGAGTGTTTGTATGCCCAGCAAATGCTACATTGTTCACGAGTCACCACGGGCTCGTCACTACAAACTAATGCGCCGGCTGATGGCAAACAGGCATCATTTTATGGCCTCAAAAGTCGGGACGGCCCAATTGCGTGTACCAGGAGCCGAGAGCCAAGGTACGATGCTTTGTAACTCGTAGCGAATGGCATGCTAGTGCTGCATCTGCATCCTACCGTGTAGTGACACTATCCAACAGCTCGCGAGCGAGGAACTGCATGCCTTTCTCATGAGCCTCAGCCGCTCCAGGGCAGAACTCAGGCGGGACTGCCACCTGCATCATGAGCGCATGCCCTCCGCCGGGAACGATCTCCAGCTCAGTCTTCACACCAAGCTCACGCAGGCGATCGACCGTCTTCTGCGACTCAGACAGGGGAACCGTCACGTCCGCGTCGCCGTGGAGGAGGAACGTCGGCGGGAACGACACGTCGATCTGCGTCTCCAGCAGTGCGGGGCGAAGGCGTTCAGGGACAGCTGCGGCACGTTTGGCGGCGGGCAGGGCGCGAAGCGTCGCGGAGATGGGCTCGCCGAGGACGTAGTCGAGCAGTTCTCCGGTGTGCCCCCAGTACGGAAAGAGTGACATGCGTCCCTGCTCGTCGTGCCACTTCCCGGGACCGGGTGTCAGAGCGCTGCCTGCCGTCGGGGAAATGGGCGCGTCCAGGAGGTGCGCGACGGCCGTACGGGGGATGGGAGGGGCATTGTTAAAGATGGAGTCGCCCTTATCCGCGACCCAGTGGTCGCAGAGGAGGTCACCTCCCATGCAGTAGAGCAGGTAGACTGCCCGAGGCTTGGGCTCGCCATAGATCGCTGCCGCGCGGGCGGCATAGCCACCCCCAGACACGCCGGCCACGCCGATGCGGCTCGCGTCGAGCGAGAGACCTGCTGGGAGGTGGTTCTCGGAGAAGGACGGGTCTGCGAGGAATTTCATCAGCGCTTTGACGTCCTCGATGATGTCGAAGCCCGTGGAGGGGTGAATAAGGCGGTAATCGGCAGACATGAACATCATGCCCTTGTCTAGCGTCGAGTCTGAGGCAGAATGAGCACAGTTTCAGTCAGATTGAATGGCAGTCACGCAGGAGGGGTACTGTACCTATCAGCCACTGCCAGCAGTCATATCCCGACCGTGCACCCGTGGTCATTCCGCCACCATGAAAATGCACGACAGCCGGCAAGGCACCTGCTGTCGGAGAAGGGGGAAGCCTGATGTCTAGCTGGATTTCCAGCGAGCCTACGCGCGAATAAGTCACTGTCTGCATACCGACTACAATGATGTGGTGCACGAGTAGAAGATTGATCAGCGGAATAGTGAGTACGAGACTGGCAACGTGCTTGATTATATGTGCAAAGCGGCGCTACTTTCTGGAGAAGACGCGCACGTCGGAGTCGGACTCGGTCACTCAGCTCCTTTTTGCGTGGTCGTGATTACATACAGCTTCTTCGCACGTCTGCATAGATCACCATGTATCGCGCCCACAGACATCTGCGTAACACATCATCTGTAAATGCGCCACCCATACGTTGTTTGACAGAGACTCACTTTTACAACCACAAAGTTTTCGCAAAATCCTCGCTGCGCATGAGCGTATCAATCCTCTGCCCCTCCTCCTCACCGATCTCTACCAGTGCCGATCCACCTCCTTCAGTGCTTTCTGCCGAGATAGAGGCTGTTTCTGAGCTGTGATGGACAACTCGCCACCACCGTGTCTGCCAAACGAACGTCTTTTCCCCCAGATGGATGTCATATATGACTGCGTACCCAGACGATACGGAAGCATAACGCAGATCGGGGATCGCCTTCACGAGCAAGGTCGAGGCTGCGTCACGCATATTCTTCCACGTACTGTGCGTTAACCAATCATCTGATTTGCCTTCTTTGCAGGCTGGGCTGTCAAAAAGGATATCATTTGTGTTTTTAACGAATCTGAGGTGCACGCAGAGGAGCCTGCAGTCAACCAACAGTGGGAGACACTCTTCCTGCGAGAAAAGCAAAAATGTAAGACACTACGTCAAAGAATACAAGAGATCCGGATGGCATACCAGCCAAGTCTGCACGAGTCCGCTGTTGTCGTTCAGCAGCACATCGAGGTAGCGTAGCCTCGAGTCCGGACGCTTGGCCAATACGGCGAGTTGCGTCCACAGATCAAAGTTGGCGCCATGGAATTGTATCGAGAGAACCACAGGATATGTCAGACGGACTACTCTTCCGGGCAAGCTCGCAGTGTGTGCTGGTGCGATATTGTCGCTGAACTCATTTTCGTGACAGATTTGATACAGTTCACATCTGACTCGCGAGACACGGCGTGCTGAATCTTGGGCGAGGACGGACGAGTCGAGGTGTGCACAAATCCGCCGATATACTGATGGGACCCTGAGTACAACGTCGACATCACATCAAAAACTGAAGTGACTCACCCTACAGCTTCAAGGTCTTCGCGAAGGCCTCGCTGCGCAAATATTCATCGATCTGCTCCCCTTCATCTTCATCAATCTCGACCAACGAGTCCTCTCCTTTACCACTTTCCGCATCCCCTGAGTCCTCTTCGTCTTCATCGGCCTCCGCCAACCGTGATCCTGCAACCTCCGAGCCTTCCTCGTCGCCCACGAGCGCCACCACCGTGCCTCTCCGCGGAAGCTCGACCCTCCAGGTGCAGCATTGTTCTCAACCATGTATCCACTCGCCACAGCGACATAGCGGAGTGACGGGATCGCCATCGCGATCACCTGGTGTGCCTCGTTCTGTATGTTTTCCCAGTCGCTGCTCACAAACCCGTCGTCATCTGAATCGTCGACCATTGATTCGAACTCCGTCGCATCGATGACTCTGTCGAGCTGGTCAACGAGTCTGAGGCGGATGCAGAGGATATTGCTGTCGGAGAGTAGAGGGAGACACTCGTTCTGCAGTAGTACTCACACATCAAATGGATGGAGCAATGATGATCTGGGGTAAGCGGACGTACCAGCCATTCCTTCGCCCACAATTGTCATCATGCATGAGGACATCGAGGTAACGTAGCCGGGCATCTGGGTCCTCGAACAGCTCTGCGAGCTCCGCCCACAGCGTCGTGTCACCATAGTGGCATTGCACAGAGAGCACGACGGGGAGCGTCATGCGCACCGTGAGGGTAATGGTGTCGTAGATCTGCGATTTCTCGCAGTTCCAGTTCACTTTGATGTAGATGTCCAGGATGCGCACGCGGGAGGTGATATCGACATCATCTGTGAACTCCGCAGTGCGAGTGTAATGGTGGTCGTGGCCGTAGACCGTCCCGCGGCCATCGTCGTCTACCTCCCAGAATGCAACTTGAAGGTCTGCGAGGTTCGGGCACAATGGGGCAAGGGCAACTGGGTCCATGTTCCTTAGGCTCAAACTACGAGCGTGATTCCATTGATAGGTGTGTGGTTGCGGAAGCGGTACGTCCGAGTCGTCGTCGCATTCAAGCCGGAAGTTGTGTAGCGTGATCGCCGACGCGTTCCGCAGGATTTCGAGCTCAGCGAGAGCTACAGGCTGTACCTGGGCACGAGGATGTGTCATTGAGTACAGCGACAGCGCCTCGAGATGGACTGTACTTGGCTTGCAAGCCAGCCTCGCGCAGAGTGCCATACCCCGCGCGGCGACGCAGCGCAGCTCGAGCTCGCGCAAGCCACGCAGCGACGCGATTGCGTCGCCCAAAACATCCCCACCTCCCACCGCAAGCTGACCTCTAATTCGGACACGACAAGCACCCGTAGATTTCGTGCCCTCGCCAGGACAGTAGCAAGCGGCGAGTAGATGTCGGCAGACTCATGACGCCAAAGGTCTTCTGAGCATAGGACCGTGAGCTTGTTCAAGTACTGTATACGCTGTCCGTCATCCTCTTCGAGCACAAGTTGTGGAATTCGAGGTTCTTGACTGGGGCTTTGAGGCATAGCGAGGAGAGGACGCGCCGCCGGGCGACGGAGTTAACGGTGCGAGAAGTCAGGGCGAGGCATTGCGTGTCTCTGTGCGAGATGAGCGCGACAATCAGGATGAGTATATCGTCGTTCAATGATTGGAAGCCGACTGCCATCGCCGTTTATACAGTCTACAGCAGCCGCATCGGCGTAAGCATGGTCAGACATGTCACTCTTTCGGGCGAGCTGGCACTGTAAGACGCACCTAATCTACATGTATCAGTACAGGTCTCTTGATTCTTCGGCCTGGCTAAATGATCGGTTGATACCGGTCCCCTTCCTGAACGTCGGCAGCCTTGAGGACCACTGCTAGCATTGGTTACATTTGAGCCGACACAGCTCCACCTTCCCGCACCTACTTCGTGCGCTTGTATGCACAATTGACGATCCCACAAATTTATTGAAGGCCAAGCCTGGTGTCAGAGAACTGGATAAGTTAAAAGGAGGAGGAGGAGGAGGAGGAGGAGGAGGAGGAGGAGGTCGCGTCTGGACTGGGTGATTAGGTAAGCTAGGTGTTGTGGCGTGTGATCTAATAGTACAAGGTTCGCTCAGATGAGTTCCTTCGCGAAGCTCGAGTACTGGAAGAAGGCTCGTATTGGCATAGTAAAGTCACTGGTTTTTTGTACACGTCGCAACGACGACACATGTGTATGTCGGTATTATGTTCAATCGTCATACGTGTGACATAATACAGTAGCAAGATCATCCGACACCGTGTCTTCCAATCTCAAAGGCAAAGGCTTCTGTCTACGTTGTCTCCTCCCTCTTTTCCTTGATCTCGCGGATTGCGTCAAAAACTTCCCCTAATGCGATCCACCCAAAGCTTTGTCCACCGAACCATTTCGACAGCGTGCACGACAACCTGTACGCCGTCCAGGCTTGCTTCAAGTGCGTTGGCGCATCAGCCTGGCCATCTCCAGACAACTCCGCGCAGATGCCGTTCACGAGCGTCGCTGTCTGCTCGCGAACTTTGGCGACTATGTCGTCACGCTTGCGATTCTGCCCGCACTTCGCCGCTATCGTGCCGACGACGACTTCCTCCTCTGAGAGTATGGCCGAGCGCGATGCTGCAACAACATGCCCCGCGCAGGTCCCTCGGAGGCGAGATGCATACGCCGTGAAGAGATCCCACGTCTTCGTCACCAGGGCCTCGTCGAGGTGATGGCGGCCCAGGTACTCTTCTACTTCAGCGACAACCGGGCGGAGAAGATTGCGATGGCTGAACGGCTTGGCCCGTATGTCAGCGAGAACTTCGTCGAGCGTGATCCCTTTCCCTTCGTCTATCTCGGGCAGGTCGAAGTAAGACGACTCGGTGCTGCGCTCTTCAAGGGGCGGCAGGTCGATAGCACGGAAGAGCCGACCGAGAGCACTATTGCTCACGTAGTATCGTGGCTGCCAGCCGATGACCGTCTCCGGAATATACCAGTCTGGCTTCTCCGAGACGCGCCGTTGGATAGGGCGAATAGCATCGATATTGACTGGCAGTCCCGTCTTTGGATAGTCAACTGCAGCGTTGTATAGCTCTGCGAGCTTGAGGCAATCCAAGTGGAATATCCCTTCCTTATCCGCGACCGTGAGCCACGTCGCCGCAATGAGACCAATGTTCTAGATGAGCCATGTGAGTGAGATTCACAGATAAAACGATCGCACGCACGTCGCTGATAATGAATTCCGACACAAAATCGGCAACGTCTTGCACGGTGCTCGGACGTTGCAGTACTTTACGACGCGCAGGGCTGTACGACGCGGGCTTTTGAAGTCTACTCGTCGCCGGAAGCAAGTCCTGAGGAACGCATGTGACGTTGTACATATCGCCATCGAGGTCTCCCCCTCCAAGATACGACGCCAAAGGCCGGTCACCTGGGTTGATAGTCGAGGTCACAATCTAATACGTACGATCGCAAAGTGAACACGACACACCTCGTATAGAGAATACGACGCAGTTACTCAAACATCCCCTAGCAAGATCTGACCCTTCCGGTGGCTTGCCAATCGCATGTACGACCTGTATGTCGCCCGGATGAATCGCCGGCGAACGCGTGATCAGCGTAGGTCCCTCAAGGTACACCTCGGGACCATTTGCAGGCTTGACACAGGCGTAGATCTCGCCTTCGCGTAGCTGGCCGTGAACGTCTGCAATCCCGACCAAGGTCCATCCGCCAGGTACTGGGATACGAGCATGATACTTGAGCTCTCGCAGTACATGGTTGACGGCGAACGTCATCATGCGTTGCCACGGGCCTCTCCTAGTCAGAGAGGCGACTGAGATGCCGAGCTGGTGCAAGCGATGAACCGTGGATGCAAGCTTGAACGAGCCCCCTAGCCCGTGCATGTCGAGAAGCCATCCCGAGTTCGCCAATGAGTCCGTGAGCGTATGGGTCGCACGGACCGTGTCGTCTTGCAGCCTCTGGAAGACTTCGTACGGCACTCCGAGGCCCTCCAGAAGTATGATCATCGGCCGATTGAGGTAGAAGCGGGAGGGTTCCTCGAATAGCCCCGCGATCTCGATGCTATTCGAGGTGGGAGCCGCGAACTTCACCATTGAGCGGGGTAAGCGTATCTTCCGGCCTTCCAGTTTATGGTCGACATGGAGCATCCCCTTCGATCCAGCAATGCGCACTTGTATGACACGAGGAATGGCGCCTCGCCATGCACGTCTGACTCGGCTTTTCGACCGCTGGTCGGCCGCTATGTCTCGCGCGACCTGGAGAGACATCGTACCATTTCCATCAGTGAACGAGTACGTTCCCGTCCTGTCCTTGATGTCGTCAACGATCTCCATCTCCTCCACCGCGATCGCGATTGAGGATTCGGTGGAGCTAAACGCCTGCGAGATACGAGCACCGTATCGAGCGGGACAGTAGATGAGCTCTGGATCGTACGGGTTATCTGTGAAGGATCCGAGGCCAGCAACGATAGCGGCTGCGTTGATGGTGCGACCGTCGGCTGCTTTGAACGGCCTCACGAACCAAACAGAGTGATTCTTCAGGGCGGATTGCGAGTAGCCGAGGAACTCGAAGTGTCGCCCTGCGAGCATAAAGCCTTTGACTAGGAAGTGCTTGACACGTTGACCGATCAGCTCCCGAAGATTAATCTCGGAGTCGTAGCGATATGCGAGTCGGTTGTCGTCGGTGAAGTGAACACGAAGGAAGCTGTCCCTGTTGTCCCAGAACTGCCGAATGACTCGGTTGGATTGTTCGGGGAAGGGGCCTTCGATGACTGTTGTGGTAGGGGTAATGTAGAGGTGGGTACAAAGGAAGAGATCCGCGTGGGGTAATGGTGGTAGCGGGGTACGCAGAAGTTGCCGAGCACAAGTTATGACGAGCTCCTGTAGAGTGTCTTGGTTCACGTCGATCCCGTCGCCGTACCAGACACGCGCCTCAATTCGCGTCTTCAAGTCGGCCAGCAGAGTGCTCGTCACATATGGGCCGTGCTCAGGGACTAGGACATCGATGACGGGGCGCAGAGACTGCATAACCTCTCGCATGTCCACGAGCCGTTTGCGCGATAGCGCTATGACCTGAGAGGCCACAGCAAAGTCCAATGTCTCTATCCAAGCGTTGTAGGTATCGCGAATGGTTCTGTGGAACAGTCCGCGCTGAACAACCGTGTATGAGGACGAGTCGACAGAAAGGCGAGCGCGTCGGCACAAGCCCCGGTACACCGCGATGTCTGACGTAGATTCGCAGACGAGTCGGATAGCAATGGAGGTGTAAGGGGCGACGAGATCGTGGGTTCTGTCAAACCCGACTTTCCTCAACCGGAATATCTTCGTGACCTCGAGGAGCTCCCGCAGCGAGTAGGGGTCCCCAAACGTCAAACCATCCGGATCAACGAAGTCCGGGTCCGCGGGCCCTTCCTCGAATGACGGCGGATAGAGAAGGGAAAAGAAGATGGACGACTCGCCGAACTGGTCCGGGGTCGCAGCAGTCCAGTACACCTGCGAGGTGCGGATCGCCATGAAGCGCGTGCACTCGGTTTCCATGGCCGCCATCCGGAACTGCCGTCTGTCTTCGTTGTAGTCCAGGTACGCCGAGCCAGGCAGAGTGAATTTCCTCTCCCACTCCACAGAATACTCCTCGTCACGGCAATCCACCCGAATTGAAGTCGCTTGATGGTATCATAGATCCATTCCTGTGCGGGAGGACCACAGGAGGTTTGTATGGCGACTGTTGCACAAACCCCAAGACTTGACGATTGGGCGCCTGCTTGCTATGGGAAAAGACTATGGCCCGAAAGGATCGTGCCCGCGAGGCGAATCATCTCCGTAGTCGCGAAGGAACTGCTCACCGACCTCCGCAGTGGGAAGCGTGATTATGCCATTCCTGGTGCCCCGCTTGGTCACCTTGCGGTATATGCGAATTCGAAGTTCAGGGGCTGCGACGAGTGGTGAGCGTAGTCTGCACTGTGAAATATACTCGCGAGGAGCTCCTTCAGCTGGGGTTGTTCCGTGCTGAAGGGGATGCTCGCATGAATACCTCCATGGCGACACAGTAGACGTCGAAGGATGTCTTCCGCGCGTTTACGGTCTGCTCGGGATTCCGATGAGCGTACTTATACCAAGAAAGGAAGGTGTTGTATCTCACATAATCCTTATCAAAAGAGGCCGGTCCTATCAGTGGCGATAGTGTTCCATCAATTGCGCAGCAGAAGAGATGAGGTGATCCGATTGAAGGCGACACAGTTGGTATGTGTCATGGGGGTCCAAACCTGGTAACGCTTCCCACCATGAATTACAATTGTCGGTCACAAGGACAAGGGTACATACCGTATCAGTCTTCTCGAACATGTTACTGCCCTAATGGACTGCTGCCGCGTAGGAGACTCCCACGTCTCGTCAGCTGGGTATTGCGTATTGCCCGACGGGTTGAGCCATCCCAGGTGCACGATCACGCAGAAATCACTCAACGCTCAACGCAGAAGCACGGCGAGTCTAAATGGGACACATGAGGTGAACGTTCGACGAACGTTGCGTACATACGCACTGTTATAGATGCTGCAGACCTAAAGCATCACAGAATCCTTCGAGGACTAGATAGGATGCTTGTGCGCGATAAGGACGAAGGTCAGTCAGTTGATCATGGCATGATACTACTGACGCACGTTTGTAACGACATCGACGTGACGCTTGCCTCTCCATTCTCAGCTTTCACATAATTTAGTATGCGTGCAGCGAGCTACCGTAGCGACGTCAGTGAATCCGGGTGACTTCCAGAGACAAGAGACCTCGCCCATCAAGCATTCAGCAAACTGGAGCAGCACCTTCCGAAGTTGACGAGCAAGTACAATCGAGCCTCAGCGAGAGGTGGGCACTTTAGAAAAGCGGAGGACACGTACCGCACTGGTTGTCTCTGCTAAGATGAGAGAAACAGCCGTTGCGAGAGATCCGGCGTCCCGAGGCCCGAAGTTGAAGTGGATTGCACTTCAAGTGAGAGTCGCGTCGCGTCGGATTGTTCTGAAACTCCTCAGAGCGCAGATACCCGTCAATCCGCTCGCCCGGCCTCGGACAATAAACTCTGACGCATCGCTCATCTCCGCGCACCCGCCACCAAGTGCGCAACCACCCGCGTCCCTCCGGATCCACGGCATGCTCGTCATGATCATGTGTTGCGGTGGGTATGTACTGCGGCGAAAAGCGAGTGCGAGCGAGTCTTTGTCGGACCTCGTCCACCGCATCCGTGCGGATCGCTCCCAGGGATGCATCGAAGGCAGCGAGCTCGGAGTTGAGCCCAGTGCAGACCGCTGGGACTCTGACACGGAGACGAGCCGTCTCTGGAGCATGAAATCAGCAGATGCAGGAGACGTGTCTCATGCTCTGACGCACCACCCATTTCTCTGCGAGGTCACGTTGCGGCTCGCACTCGACGGGGAGTTATAGATATTGGAGCCGCCCGCTGGACTATACCGTCCTTCATGAAGGCGGCTGTGATGGTACTGACCGAGCCGGCTGAGCTCGAAGTCGAAGTCCGAAGGACTTTCGAACGGAAGTGGTCCGAGCGAAGGTCACGCAGGCGCACTGTACACGCGTTGCTGAGCAAGGGTAGATAGCCGAGCGAGATGTTCAGTGAGAAGAGCGAGGGAAAGTCACCTCCAAAGGACAACTCACTATGTTGCTGGCAACCTCCAGCTCGTGCGAGGACAGGCATGCGCAGCAGAGATCCACGCAGCAGAGTCGCTCTACTGAGCGTGGTGCCGATGCTCGGTTTCGCCTCGAGCTCCTCCTCCACGCGCGGCAGGGCTAGCACGCAATGATGTCGTGCATTTTGCTGGTAGAACGGGCAGCGAAGGACCTCCCTTCCCTCGTACCGCTCATGGGATGGGTCGCCCGCGGAGCTCGGGCAGCTGACAGGCGCGATGACGGGGTCCTTCTAGCATGTAGGAATACTGTGTATGCCTACACAACCTGCGTGGGTCCGAGTGTCTCCACGCGCGAGCGGACAATACGCTGGGCAACGGTATGGAGGGCTCCGAGGGAGAGACTGCGCGCGTCGTCGAGGTGGACGAGCGTCATTCAGCGCATGGTGTTTTGCGGGCTGCATATCTGGTGGTCGTAGGCAGTCTGTCACAGTCGGCGGAGGAGTGATGGTCTATCCAAGACAAGATGAGCATGTACCGATGTAGTAGTGACATTTAGTGCAAACCTCAGACTCTGCAGCTGGCAGTGGCAGGACGAAACATGGGCGCGCAAGCGCTCATTGGCAGCTACCACAGCTTACGTAATCACTGTATCATCATCGCTGCCATTGCCAAACGCAGCAATAATGATCCTGCAGCTGTCATCCACCAGGACTTACTGAGTTTCGGCTGCCCGCCACTTACTTCTACCACTCACGCCCGACAACATTACGGCGCCGCATGATTGGCGAAAGCAGTCGGAATAAAGTCATCGGCGAACGACGAGTCGAACCGACGTCTGCGAGAGCATCCTCGGCGGGCCCCAGGGCATAGTGCTTGCATAGCGTTCTGCAAGAGGCTCACTTTTGAGCCGAGCGTAATAGTCTAGAGGCCGTCATCCTATACTACTTGTGTCACATCCCTGGAGGTGAGGTACACCAGTTTCCTCTTCTGCGGAACACGTCTCTCGTCACGCTCAAGTTCGCATTCAAGTTTGCAAGTCCATGTTGCCGCTACGGTCTTCGAGGTCACAAACGCCGGTTGCCCAGTGGTTAAGTGCGCACTGTACATCTCCAGCTGGACCCCGAGATCGAGGAAAGCAGATGGTAGCGGGAGGTGCTGTGCTCTGCGGTGCCCTAGCTCCTTGAACACACAGTCCCGTCCCTCTGTGCAACATGGCCGTATCATCCGGGTACACGACCAGGGATTCCACGCTACCCACGTACAAGGACTCATACAGCCAAGTTACCACAGATCATACACGGCACAGTACACCGGCAGACGGATATGTGGCACCTGGAGCTAACAACAGTACATCTGAAACCCAGACATCCTGTGATTGGCACCGTATCTGGAGGCAGAGTACCGCGTTCGCCCGTCTCCCCGTCCTGCGGAACGCATCTCTCATCACGCTGTGCGACTTCCCAGGACCAGCGTACACACGCTACACGTCCAGACTATTGATCCACTAGCTGTCATTCATTGCACTATGACCGAACCTCACATGCCTGTGGCGTTCGTGAGCGAGAGGAACCCGGGACTTTACCCGGCGGACCGTCTCTACGGCTTTAACACATCCGGCGCCTGGGTCGCAGGTCGTCTGCGCGTCCTCGACATCTTACATGGTCATGTCGATCTTAAGCACACGCCCGACGAGACCACCATCAATACCGACGTACGCGCTACCTTCCCCGCTGTGCTATCCGTGCAGTTCCACTATGACGACCCAGAGCTATTCGCGCGGCTCGCGGAGCTGTTCGAGCACGCCCGCGCGCGGTTGCGCTGCCTCGACGTGTTGATGCACGATGACATCGAGGATGCGCAGATGTGGCTGGTACGTCCGCTCGCCCATCCCAAATCCTTCTTGTTCCGCCCATCTGACCAATGGCTGCCGCCGCAGGACGACTGTCTCCCCTCCTTTACTCCAGCCCCATCATCTGCATATGACTTAAGCCTGTTCAAATGCAAGTTCGCCGAGATCGACGCAGACGACGAGGGCGAGGTCAAGCAGCGAACTGTATGTATCTGGGGAGACTGAGATCGTCCATCATGCACCAGGACGATGGAGCCACGGCAATAGGCAGACCGAGGAGCTGCCGGTCCGCGGCGAAGTGTAGGCCAGCGAAGCCGCGCCAGCGCGCACCAGCCACGTCCGGGGAAAATGCGGTGCACGACCGGGCGTGCGTCCTCCACAACGAGTCCACGAAGCCTTGGACGCATGTCGCACCGTCCGGCCTCCGCTGGCGAGAACGGCGAGTAACGTCTGGTGTGCGATCACTCGGCTCACGTCGGAGCCACGCCAGAACGTCCGCACGCGTGCGCCTGCAGCGTGTGAGGTGCCCACATGTGAGCAACAGTCTCTTGCTCTCTCGGAAGGACTACGCTTACGTTACGGTCACTCTCGCCCACCCGTCTTGCTCACTGGCTGATCATCCATCGTGTTTGCCCCGGTCAGAGGGTTACGCTCACGCACAGGCTGCCTTCCGGGTCCCACCGTCGTGAATCGCGTCGGGAGTCTGGGACTCGACGCGACGGACTCGTCGACGACTAGAGCCGGAGGTGGGAAGGCGGTCTTTCTCCGCGATGTACACAACGCACCATACAAAGACCCGCATCTCGTGCCTCCGACGGCACTCTCGACGCGATTTGCTCGCGGGGTGACTGACTGGTCGACGGCCCCGCCGGCGCCTGCATTCTCGCCGGACCATCAGACGGCGATCGTAAGCACGCGTCGTCTGCGGCCGACGGCGGGATGGACTCTGGGAAGGCGACTCTTGTGCGCACCAGGTGCTCAACTCAGGGGAGAACGACTCGCGAGAGACGTGACCGGGTGTGAGTGAGTCTACGAAGCTTCGGAGGTACATAGTACGTCGGACCGTTGGGCTTCTGATAGCGAGAAGGGCGAGTGACGGCGACATGATCTGGCATACGGTTTCGACGCTGACGTTGGAGCATCGATTCCAAACTAACAACCATGTCCAGTGTGACTGGAAGATGGCGGTCGACCACAGGCCGGGATTTGACCACGCGGGCCTTTTGTGGGCCTTTGAGCTATGCTACGAGCGGTCCCGACTAAGGCAATAGGTTGTGCAGTCCCAACGAGACACTCGTCAAAGGAGAAATAATCACTGTCCATACCGTCATTCGTTGTTGGACATGCTATATATGGGTTCTAGGATACTAGCACCGGCAATCTTGACACAGAATCAGTCACATATTGAAAGCTACGGAACCGGTCCACGTACACCTGATATGCTCCCAAAAGATTCAACTATCCACGACTGTTAGGCCGGCAGTGAGTAATGCAGAATGCAGGATACGATATGACACAACTTGCATTCTGAGCGAGAATCACGGCCACATTGGGGCATTCCAAGGATTCGAACGCTATCGACGGACGTACACGGGTCCCCGTTCCGCCCTCAAGCTGCCAGGGCCTAACTCAGATTAGCTCACAGTTGCCGCACTCAAGTAATACTCACCAGCTCACGTCATCAACACAAGGTCGTCTTCGAGCGCAGAGATCACACAAGTGGGATGCCACCTCCCTTCGTCGACCTCCCATCAGTCGTTGCAAGTATGTCGCTTGTCCTCTCTGGTTCAGACGAGCCTGAGTTCCTCCGAGCCATTCAGCCATGCCCTTGGTGTCAGAGAAGCGGCCCCGTGCCCATGCTCACGTATTCATCCCCTCCATTTCCGACTTCAATACGCTCACGAAAGTCGATGACCCCGACGGCTGTGCTCTCGAGGTCTCAGCACTTACAGATTCAACCAATGTACCCACTGGCGTGCAGTTGGTCCACTGGGCAACAGGCGAGCGTACGCGCACGGTCTGTCGTGTCCTCATGCAACACCCAGCCTACAATGGGGAGATCATCAATCGCAGGACCGTCATCTGCAAAGTGATTTACGGTGGCAAGCGACAGCGATCGGCACTGCACCATGAGAAGCAAGTCTACGACGCACTGGAAGAACTTCAAGGGAATATTATACCCCGTTGCTATGGACTGTTCGAGGGAGAACTAGGCGGCGAGCTAGCTACCTGTTTAGTGCTTGAAGATTTCGGGGAACCTCTGACTCGCAACAAGTCGGCACACGAGGACGAGGCATTCAGGTGCGTTGAACCATGCCTGGATAGTTCGCGAGATAGATCTCATCAGGAAGGCGTTGTCTATGACAGGATTCACTTGATGTCTGCCGTTCTCGAATCTCATAAAAGAGGCGTACAACACAAAGACTTGAGGCCAGGTAACTTTCGCAAGAAGAGCGACGGAGGTGCCGGTATCATCGACTTTGAGACCGCTGTGATGAACCACAATTGTCCTGTGGTCCACGTTGAGAACAGCGCAGCGGTATTCGAGTTCGGCAAGCTGGCACTTGAAGAACCCGATGTCGATTGTAGAGAATTGTGGGAGACCGCGTGTCGCGTTGCGGCAATCTGGAAACCAAGTAAGCCCTGCTGCTGCACCTATCGTAACCCCACAGGCTCACGGATCTCATAGGCAGAACGGGCTATAATTCCCAAATAATTCGCCTGAAACAGATACCCAGAATAACCAATCCCAATGCCCGTCGAATCGCTGAGATATGCTACGCGTACACAGTCGAGTGCTGGGAGCACAAAGTAGACTTCGATGAAATGGAGTTGTGGCGAAGGTGGGAAGCCGCCGGGCTGGAGGACCATTGAACGCGTAACGCGAGATAATCGAAACAGCATCGGAGACATGGTTGTGTATTCGGGGAATAGGATGGCCTAGTCTTAGTATCATGTGTCCACATCACTGTACATGGTAGCCCCGGTCTTGCTAGAACGAAGGGGTATCGAGTCAGGTTATGTGTTCGTCAAGCTAACGTTTTTTTGAATTCTTTTATTGTCCGCGAGGGCAGGGCCCTATGTAGACAAAACTCTGGCACTACGAGTGGGTACGTGTAGGTGGTCTGTCGGAGTCAGGCTGAGCATGCGCTCGTCGCCAGAGCGAGAGCCTAGGTATGTACCTGACGATTCTTTCTGGCCAGTCAACTCGCGCGGCATAGAGGTATCAGACACTGGTGGCACTCACCATTTCCTAGCGTCGGGTTTGAAGTCTCATGTATGACGCGTGGATGTCCGAGTGGCCTCAGCTAACGGATCCTTATCCCGCGAGGAAGAATGAGCACGGGAAGAATGCACTAGCAAAGTGTGATGCCAGTGAATCACCGTCATATTCGGATATAGTACAACAGGCTACCAGTACTGTACCCACGCATCGCAGCGTCAGCGCCGCGCAACTCGAGCACTGCGTCACAGACTCACCCTAAAGCTGCAAAGTATCCGCGAAAGCCTCGCCACGCATATACTCATCCAGCCTCTGCCCCTCCTCTGCACTGATCTCTACTAAATCCACTGAGCGCTTCTCGGCCACCGCCTCGCCAGCATCGATACGCCACCACCGGTGCATTCGCCCACGGAATATTGAGCCCTGAGGAATATCCGAGTCGGCGTTCACGACCATGCGCCCAGAGGCCACGGCAACATAGCGGAGAGTGGGGATCTCTTCTGCGAGCAGCCTAGGAGCCGCATTGCCCAGCTTTTCCCACTTGCCATCATTGTCATATCCAGTGTCAGAGTGGGAGTCGAAGTCAGAAGAAACATTAAAATCGTTGGAGTCGAGGGCAAGTTTGAGCCGGACACAGAGGATGTTACTAGCGGAGAGGAGCGGGAGGTATTTGTCCTGCGACGGAACACGTGAGATCGGCATTGGACGGTGCGGACAGCAGCGAGGAGACTGACCATCCATTTCTGCGCATCGTCGACATCGCCATGCATCAGCACATCCAGGTATCGTAGCCGTGCAGCCGGGTGTTCGAATAACGCCGCGAGCTGCCCCCAAAACGCTGCGCCATCGTAGCACTCTACTGAGAAGACCACGGGCTGTGTCGCACGCACCGTGGCGACGACAGTCTCCCCGGGCATGGGCCCTCGGCCTTCAACGAAGACCTCGAGGACACGTAGGCGCGCGGAGACATCGTGCGCGAAGGAAGCGGTATAGGGGAAACGGTGGTCACCCGCAAAGAATACCAACCAGTCGTTCGCGAACGACTTGAAGGTGATATGGAGGCACGCGAGATTCGGGCAGAACCTCACGAGAACCAACGGATCCATGTTTCTGAGCCGCAAGGTATGTGTGCTAGGCCACAGATCGGCCGAGATTGGTAAGGGCAACGTTGACCATTCTGGGGCAGTTTTGTGAAGACCCAGGTCGGCTATGAGCACCTCCGCTGCGTTCCGCAGGAAGGGTATGTGGACGAGCCTATCATATTCCACTGTCTGCATACGCTTGGCTGAACCCCAGGCCCGAGACGGACTACCCTCGGCTTGCAGATCAACCTCTCGCAGAGCGCCATGCTGTCCTTGGTAACGCCGCACAGCGCGAACTCGCGCAGATCACGGAGTGCGACGATTGCATCGCAGAGGCCGCCAGCCACAGTCGGAGCCCCGCGGTCCAACAACGTCATGTCAAGCGAACGCAGGTCTCGCGCTCGCGCCAAGACGGCAGCAAGTGGGGAGTAGTCGTCAGTTGAGTCGTGGCCGTGCCAGAGGAAAATCCGAGTTTACGCAGATACTGAAGGCGGTATCCGTCTTCCCAAAGTATGAATTCGTGGAAACTGAGGGTTTGGCGTGGCGTTGCGACTCGTAGGGAAGAGAGGACACGCGGCCGGGCGACGGCGCTCATCGTGCGCGATGTCAAGGCGAGCTGACCAGCGTCGCGTTGCGAGATGAACGCAACTATGATGTCAAGGACATCTTCGTTCAAGTGTTGGATGTTGGTGACCATCGTTCCGAGTGTGGATCTATGGGTGTTGTGGAAATGGTCACGCTGCGTGTACACCTGATACCTAACGAGCACGTACATGGGTGCAGGAGACAAGTCTCTGGCCGTTGGCGAGAGTCCAGCCTGCTAGGATGGAAGTATTGGCAGTCCAGGAAGTGCTCGTTCAAACCGCTGGGCACGTATCAATGACAGGTCACAGGGCACTGTGTTGGATGGCTGAGAGTGTTATACGCTCAGGACGACACTGACCTGTATTGCTACGACAAGTTGAGCAGATCATGGCGGAGAGAAACAGCATCCGGTGTCGGTCGCGCGCTGCGTCATCGGGCGTCTACTCGCCCGCCGTTGCCTGCCTCGGGCTCTCGCCCGGCCGCACTCGCTGCACTCCAGTCGTGCGCTCGTCGCTCGCCGTCGTCCGCAGTGACTCCTCCCCGTGCCCAGCCACGAGCGTCCGTGCCCGTGACCGCCCTGGTCGACCGTCGTCGCCTGCGTCATCACCCGCCCGCCGTCTCCGCTGCCATTGCCGCCGCGCTCCACGACGCCCTGCCCGTCCACCCCGCCGCGCTCTGCTCACTCGCGCCCGCCTCTCCGCCGTCTCCGCTCGCGCGACTCGACGTACGGTATGTACCCGCCCCCGACGCCCGTCTGCTCCCGCTCCCAATCCCCGTGGACACGAGCACGACTTGGACGGAATTGCTCGGTGGAGACGAGCAGGCGCGGGGCAGCATGCGGAGACGCATTCATCACTCAAAAACGGGCACAAGTGCGCGTGTCCGGGTGTCTCCTCGCACGTACGGAGGTCTCCCGCGAGACCGGACTGGCCCGCCCACTTCGTGCTCGAGCCGCAGCAGCCCGGCCACCGGCTGAGCAACGAGCATGGTCGTCGTAAGGCTCGAGAGGCCTCCCGGACAGGGCTCCCTGCGAACGGCGCTGTCCGTCTCACGTTTGGTGCGTTCTCTCTCCAGTCTGACGCGGCCTGCTGGCTTTGACTAGGACTGCGTCTCGCCAGTCGCTTTGAAGCGCGGATGGAACGAGGCGGCCGCCGCGCGCGTGGCTGGGACTAGCGACGCGACGAGACGAGTCTTGACCCAGAGACCAGACGGTCACCGCGTTCTGCCACCATGGCACACGACGACCCCGAGCCTGTCCCTGTCGTCCAGACGACGGAGAACGCGGCATGCCGAGCACACGTACAACGGTCTGCGGACGGTCTTCTATTCCGAGGCACAAAGCTCTGAAGGATTGTCTACGTCTGCTTGGGGAGACTAGGCAGCACGCGAGATCCTCTTCATTCCTGCCAGAGTACTGCGCCCGGGCTGCTCGCCACGTACTTGCGTCCACGCACGCCGGAAGACGGTGCAGAGCCGCATGAGCGGCAACAGCCGTCGGAATGGAGTCGTCGAACGACGAGCCGGGGCGACCCCCGAGAGCATGGTCGGTCACGCTGCGCATGCACTCATCGACCCTCTCCCCCTCTCCGTTCGGGCCCGGCCCCTCTGGTTCTCGGTGCACGGCACTCGTCCTCCGTGTGCAGATAGTCGTGCTCGACACGCCACCACTGCGTCCGTCTTCAAGGGTGTGGGGAGCGGGGAACGCCCGACTGTGTACCCGGACGATACGGCCATGTGCTAGAGGGACCGACGTGGATTTGACACCGTTCTCAGGCGCTGAATAGACTCTATACGCATCGTCTCGCAGGACAAGCATTTCCATTCATACCAATACCACGTCTCTGCTCGACATGGTGTATCGCGAGTCATTCAATCACTGTTAAGAACGAATGTCCGCCGCGCATTCGATCACAACACGCGCGCGACGACCGTGCACTACTCAACCTACCCCACGCAGAGATTCTCACCGACCTCCAAGTCTACAAGGCGCCTTGTCAGCGCCATCGGGTCTGCAGAGCGATGTGTGGGACACGTACCACAGGCGGAGTCGAGCCACGGGTTCAGCGCATACAGCTGTGCGGCAGTGAGCCCGTAGTCGGACTCGATCTCGGCACAGTAGTCACCGCTGGCAACCGTGTAGACCTTGCTGCACGCGGGCGAGCCCTTGACGCAGTACGCCTCCTAGAAAGGCATTATTCAGTGAGAACGCGAGGGTGAAATGTTCAATACGTACGTTCACCTCGAGATCTGAGATGTGCCGCGAGTGAGTCGTGAGCGAGGACCGCGGATGGTGGAAAGACGTACCATCGCAATTCGACGAAACCTCGGGGTTCCAGCGCAGGAAGTCGCTGAAGGCGATCTTGTAGCTACATCACGTGTCAGCTCGCCGGGACACACGCGTCCTTGTCGGTGGGCACTGACCTCGTATCAATGCTGGTGCACGAATCGCCGGTCTGCACCGTGTCTGGGGAAGCGCTGAGAGGGTGGAGTCGAGGATGGACGAGATGAGTACCTACAGTACGTAGTGCAGCTGGCAGCAGAGAGTCGGTGAGCGAACCGCGCGGAGACAGGGGGTCGACTCACTTGGTCCAGCTGCCGCCCGCGATGTTCGTAGGCATCGGGGACGCTGTCGCCGAGGACGAGGACGGGGGCGCTATCGCCGAGGACGAGGACGGGGGCGCTATCGCCGAGGACGAGGACGGGGGCGCTATCGCCGAGGACGAGGAGGGGGACACTATCGCCGAGGAGGACGCTACTGCCGAGGACGAGGACGGGGACGCTATCGCCGAGGACGAGGCCGTGACCGTGAACGTCGACGTCAGTGTCACCGAGCTCGTGCCAGAGGCGACGGTCGACGTCGGCGCCGCGCCAACACACAGCACCTCGCCGGTCTCGAGGTCGCAGCTCGAATCTAGCCACGGGTTGAGGGCCAGCAGTTGCGCCGCGGTGAGCCCCTCGGTAGTTTCCACGGAGAAGCAGGTGTCCCCTGAGACGACGGTGTAGAGGCTGGAGCACGCGTCGCCTGGGGTCGGATGTCAGGTTGATGCGACAAGGGAACAGCGGGAGACTGTACCTCCGCCACCGACGCAGTACGCTTCTTGAGCCGCAAGGTTCGTGCAGCCAGTATTGAGCTTGGAGGCATCTGTGAGCACGAGGAACGAACATCCATACGGGAGCGCATACCTCCGGGTTCCATCGAAGCAGGTCGCTGAAGGAGATGTTGGCCGCGGCCTCCAGCATCGAGCACGTGTCGCCCGACACCACCGTCGTGTACGACGTGCAGTTCGTGAACGAGCCGGGTGCGAGGTTATTCGGGGCGTCGCGCGTCGAGAGAGCCGGCGTGCGTCGGAGGGGCAGCCAGTTCGCCGTGGCGCTGGACGCGAGCGCGACGGCGAACACTAGAGACTGTACGCGTATCGCAAAGACCATCCTGAGGTAGAGGTAGAGGTATGGTGAGTGCGGGTAGCAGCTCTGCCTGAGCATGGACGTATACCTGGCTTATATACTGCGCGGGGTACGTGCGCGGGCGAAAAAAGGCGCAGACTTCATCACTTCAGAAGATTGGTGTGACTGCATGCTGAGAGTCATTCCGCACCACTTCGAGCACTGACAGAAACGTTCGTACTGGGAACGTGACACTGCCAGACATTTCTGACCCGATCGGACTTACATCTAAAAACGAATCACCCAGCGCAGACGTATGAATCCCTAACCTGATCAAAATTGGGGACAATAAAACGCAGAACGTACCGCTGCATTGCCAGTTTGCAAGTGATTGACTGGACTCTAAGGCAACATGTTGATCCCTGCGACCGCACCTGGGACTGGCAGTGGACGGTGACAGCTAATTCCATATCGCCAGACCCCCGCCTGACTGAGGATGCGTGCACAAACGGAGAGAGTCGTACCTTCTTGAGCTTTGTTCACAGGTGACTCGGAGCCGCGCGCCCTGTCGGTCGACTTCGGCTTCGACCCTCGAGCTGGTTCGCCCTCGACACTATTCGTTGTGTCGGAGTGTTGACGTGAGCGCAGAAGGAATACCAAGGCCAATGTACCACACACGTACACGCTTCCGAGAGGGGTTAAAGAAGTTGGAATGACGCGGATTGAGAACCGCGCGGTCCACTTGTCTGCGATGGGCCGGCTTCGAGGCGTCGAAGCTTTAGGATTTGACGCTTCAACGTCAACCACACGAAGGCTCTGACCGCTGAGATTGCCGCTAACGTGTCTCCGATGGCAATAACCTGCTGCATACGTATGGCACAGATGTGGCATTAGCCTGACTCGGACGTTCGTGGCGTTTCGCAAATGGAAATCTCACCTACTACAGTCATTCGGCGAATCGGAAATGACCGCCTTCCCTCGCTCGCTCGCTGGTATGGGCACGAACCCTGCGTGTCGTGGTCAGAGATTCAGAAAATTCGGCGAACCTACCAGGTGCGGGAGCGGGCCTCACATGCACAATCCACGTCGACTGCTTTGCTGGAAGTTCGGATCAATGAGTGCGTTTCTACTTCGACTGCATCCTGTCTCAGTTTCTCATCGCCGGCAACTTCAGGCTGGATCACTGAGGGCTCGTGAACGAGCATCTCGGGGAAGCTTGGCCAGCCATTTCAAGCATGACCGACTTTACGTTCCACCGCGCGATGGCTTCCCTACCGGTTCTTGACGCACTAACGTAAGTAGCAAATTCCTGACGGTATGCAGCCAGTGAGAAACTGATAAGAGAGGACTGCAATGTTGCGACAATGCATCTAGTGGCAGAAGGAGGAGGAGGAGGAGGAAGTTGTACTCTTACGTAATCGGTGGCGGTGGCGTTGACAATGATATCCGCCTCTCCGTTGTCGTTGACCATTGCGTAACTTATGTAAGTACGATCTCAACCTTCTAGTCAAGTCCATCGCTGCACAGCTACATGACTTGCCGCACTTTTTATATCGCCCGTCTCTGTCTCTGTGACCCAAGGCCGACGTGCAGCTAGTAGTAGTAGGTACTTATGTATGCTGCCATACAGCCTTGGCACGGCGCCTGGCAGCAGGCGGCACCGGAGACTGTCCTTCCATCTCAGTCACGGTCTCGTCAAGATATCATAGCGAAGGAAATACTCTGATTGGCATATTGCGTCGATGTTTGTGAGCACTTGGCGTGGTCTGTGGCATGCAACGTGACTCTGATCACGCAGAGCCATGGCATTTGCGAGGTCCTGGACTAGTTCCTCAGGAGCTGATAGAGATATGGCCGTATCGCCACTTCAAATGCGTTGGTATGTGGTAATGCTAGGAGTGAGGAAACCATGCATGAGTTTTCTGAGCGAACAGAGAAGCAAATACAACGACAACTGACCGAACTGCGACGAAGTAATAGTACACCCTGAGTACATGAATACAGAATACCCTCCCATGACTAGCCGGTGCCTGTACTCACCGCCGCCGGGTCGACTGCTGTGCCATTTGTGGGAGCAGGCCCAGGAGGCTTTGACCTCGATCTGGCTCGGGCAGCGACGCTGGTCTGTCCAACGGAAGAATCGTCATCGATGTCCATGTCGGACTGCCCAGACGACCCGACGGTCATGCTTGGAGGCGGGGCACTGGCAACGGGCGCCGCCGCGCTAGGTCCCACGCCGTGGGTCGTGCCGGTAGTCATAATGCCTACTGCTGCACGACGACCGTCCCAGTGGCCACGTTATCGCGCTCGGCATGACTGGCACGGTCGCGTCTGCCGCCTTCCCCCTCGTCGTCGGAATCAGACAATTCGCCATCGGCTTGACGCCTTGCATCTAACAAACGCCGCGGACGCCGCTCGTCTCGAGAGATCATGTCTTCGTCCTCGTCTAGATCATCTACGAGGTCGTCCAAGGGCATCCGGGGTACATCTAATCTCCTGTCAACTTGATTATTAGAACTCGAGGATGTCTCGCCGACCTTGCATCTGAACACTCGGTGGCCCGCCAACATGTCTGAGATGTTCCAGTACGATGCCTTTGACACGGTCCAGATAGCCAGGACTATTCATGTCCTCCATGCTGGACGGCTTCACGTCGAGTTCATAGTCCGGTCCAAAATACTCGTAGTATTCGTTCATCGGTATTTCTGGCGTATACATTGATGTAAAACCCGCGGCAACAGGACACAGCACTCACCTGAACCGAGTTCGACGCCAGCGGCGAGACCGGTTTCGTATGCCCAGCACCGACTGACATTACGCATAGTGTAACCGCCACCCCCGAGGATGAGTAATGGCTTGTTGAAGGACTTCACGAATTGCACACAGCTGGCGTGGCCTTCATGACCTCAATATCGCAATGTAGTACGAGGCAGGCATGCATCACGTACCTTTCATGGACAGGTTGAGACTGCCTATTCTGTCACCGGAGAGCGAGTCGGTACCGCACTGCAAAACGATAGCGCCTGGGTCGAAGTGTTCCATGACAGATCGGATTACCTGAAAACGCTGTCAGTGAGACACGGGGATCATTCCCGCCGTCAATCACAGTACCGGTTCAAATACACTCTTGTAGCTCTCATCGGTGACACCGTCCCGAAGGGGAAAGTTGAGAGCGTAGTGCTTGCCCTTACCAACGCCCACATCCTGTATTAAGATGTATGTCATTGAGACAAATCAGTGAGACGTAGTGACAGATGCACGCACCCGCAGTCCGCCGGTTCCCGGGAAGAACTCTCCGTACTTGTGAAAACTGCAGGTCATCACACGATCTGTGGTGTAAAAGGCTTCCTCGACACCATCTCCATGGTGCACATCGATGTCGATGTACAGGACACGCGTGTGGTATCTGAATAACGATGCTTGAGATTCTTGTGTGAGATCAGTCGAAGGAGAACTAACCGCAGCAGCTCAAGTATGCCTAGCACAATATCTAAAACCGTTTTAGAGTCATCAATGTAAAGAGACGTGCCGCACATACGAACCATTGACGTAGCAGAAGCCACTGGCTTCACTTTTCTTTGCATGATGGAGCCCGCCCGCCCAATTGACTGCAATGTCGCATTTGTCGCGACTCAATCGAGCAGCGCCCTCTTGAATGATAATGGTGAGTCGATGAAAATGGGCTGTGGCGTCATGCCGCACCCATAGAGCCTCCCGCTGATATTGCGCAGTACTCGAACAAGCCGTCGAAAACCGGACAGTCCTCGCCGACATTGTCTGTACAAAAGGTGAATAAATCCTCTTAGTATGTACGCGAGTAAGCAGGATAGGCACGAACACTTGTGCTGTTCCTTCGTATAATTGCCCATGCTGCTGGGCGAGACTCGACTGAGGAATTCGACATAGTCGTCGGAGTGAAACTGCATCATCTCGCGTTTCGTCGCAGGTTTGGCACGCTATACTTCCGTTTCAGCTAGGCAGTGCGAATCAAAAGCCTTTATGTACGCACGAAGATCTCCATTTTCTTGTAGAGGCCATAGTTCATTACCAGTGAATGGCACATCCGGATCCGTGTAGGCTTCATCCTATAGTTATAAACGACAACGCAGGTATATTGAAGACCAGCAAATACATATAAATAGGACGCGACTCACGGATGACCGGGCCCATAATGGAATCCACTCACGTCCGAATCGAAGAAGTAGCACTAGCGGGGAACAGCCGTTAGCCTCGGAGTGTAAGCCAGGCAAAAGAAATACACACGACACGCTTCTTGGGTTCTCCGTCTATAGGCTTCATAACCGGTGCCATTCTGCCAGCCATAGGACGGAAGACTGTCGAAGCTGCCGGTGCCGCACTGTAGTAGCCTGAAGGCGCCGAGCGCCACGGCAACGGCTTGTTTGGCAAAGGCCTTTGATCCTAACAAATGACGTAACACACTACAAGCATATCTTTCGCACAATATAAGTACGCTCGCCGTTGCATTGGCTCACAAGGCTCTGTACAGATCATAGTATCGCTTCACGCTACAAGCGGACATGCTAGCTAGGACTAGGATAGCATCGACAGTATGACTGAATTATCTTCCAATAGTTTCCATGTCCTCGGCAAGCGTGATCGCGAGGTCCCGCATCCCACTGTGGCAGTAAGCCGTCAAGTTATCCTAAAACTGTCGGTCTATCGAGTATCATGTAAGCGACTGACTGTGCTATGCGAACCCGTGACGCTCGTCGATCGTCGTAGTCATGAAGCTGTGAGCGAAATACGAGACGCAACACACATCCTGAGCGATGTTCGCCTTGACAGGGAAATTTCGAGGCTCTGAACGACAACGATGTAAGACGGGCATACGTACATCACGATGAGGCCACATTGGAGTTTGTCACCTTCGAGCTGCTACTATCTGACCGCGGAGTGCAGCAAAACTACCTGCGTAACACAACATTAGCACCGCGCAACTCAGAGAGTGTGTACTCGACTCACTCTAAAGCTGCAAAGTGTCCGCGAAAGCCTCGCTGCGCATATACTCATCTAGCCTCTGCCCTTCTTCCGCACCGATCTCAATCAGCTCTACTGCGCGCGTCTTGGTCATCACATCCGACACAACTCGCCACCACCGCGGCGATCCGCGGAAGCTCGAGCATCCAGGATCATCGGTGTCCTGGGCCATGTACCCACTGGACGACACGGCGACGTAGCGGAGGGTTGGGATCCCCTCCGCAAGTAGCCTAGGAGCTGCATCGCGCAGCGGCTCCCACTTCCAGTTTCTGCTGTTGAAACTGGGGCCGGCTTCGGGCGACAGGCGGGGAGCGGGGACCCGACTCGGATGCGCTCGACTCTATCCACGAGCCTGAGCCGGACGCAGAGGATGTTGCTAGCGGAGAGGAGCGGGAGGCATTCGTCCTGCAGCGGAACACGTGGGATTGACGGTGGACGGCACAGAGCGCAACGACGGGACTCACCAGCCATCCATGCGCGAGCGCGACCGTGTTATGCATCAGCAGATCGAGGTAGCGCAGCCGCGCGTCTGAACGCTCGAATAACTCGGCAAGCCGCCCCCAAAACTCTCTGTCGCCCTCGTAGTACTGTGTCGAGAAGACCACGGGATGTGTCGCGCGCACCGTGGTGATGAGGGGCTCCTTGAGCGTGGACCATTGGTGGTTGACGAAGACCTCCAGGACACGTAGGCGTGCGGTGACGTCGTGCGCGAAGGAAGTGGTGTAGCGGAAAAGTCGGTCATCCGGAATGAATCCCGAATTGTCCACCATCGGCGTGAAGGCTATGTGGAGGCACGCGAGATTCGGGCACAGCCTTACGAGCGCCAGCGGATCCATGTTTCTGAGCCGCAAGGTGCGTGTGCTAGGCCACAGCGCTGACCAGTCTGGGGCAGGTTTGGGAAGAAGCGCGAGGTAGGCCATGAACACCTCCGCTGCGTGCTGTAGGAAGGGTATGCGGATGAGCGTGGCATAATCCACGTCCTGCAGCGGCTCGGCAGTCCACTCCTGAGCCTCTAAACGGACGACCTTCGGCTTGCAGGCCAGCTTCTTGCAGAGCGCCATGGTGTCCTCGGTAACACCGCACAGCGCGAACTCGCGCAGATCATGGAGGAGGACGATGGCATCGCAGAGTGCACGCCCACCCTCAGTCGCCAGAGCCCCGCGGTCCGAATGATATACCACGTCAAGCGAACGCAGATTTCGCGCTCGCACGAGGACAGCAGCAAGCAGGGAGAACTCGTCGCCTGAGTCGTGGATGTGCGGGAGTGGGATCGCGAGTTTACGCATATACTGAAGGCGGTATCCGTCTTCCCCGAGTATGAAGTCGTGGAAATCGAGGCTCCGGGATGGCGTTGCGACTCGTAGGGAAGAGAGGACGCGTGGCGGGCGACGGCACCCATCGCGCGCGATGTCAAGGCGAGCCGACCAGCGTCGCGTTGCGAGAGGAACGCAACGTATCACGCTGAGGACGTCTTCGTTCAAGAGTTGAATGTTGGCGACCATCGTTCCGAATGCAGATCTATAAGTGTCACAGAAATGGTCAAGTGGCGTGTGCGCCTGATACCTATCGAGCACGTACGTGGGTGTAGACGACAAGTCAGGCAACCTGTAATTTGGAAGAGTCAAGCCTACGAGAATGGAAGTATCGTCAGTTGACCGTGCTTGTTCAGATCCCTGGCCATGATAGGTCACAGAGCATGTTATGGAACACTGTGAGAGTTGTACGCTAGGAATGACTTACCATCGTCACTGACCCAGCGGAATGCCATGTACAGTGAGTATATCGTGGCGGAAAGAAGGCTGGAATGATCGGCACTGCCAGTGAGATACGATTACGTAACAATAGGCTCAGTGGCGTGGCGTGACTATGACTGGCAGTAGTGTGTCGAGTGCTTAACAGAGTTAACAGCCATTGACGCTAGCATGCTGCGTACTAGGCCACCTACTGAAGCTGCAGCATGCATATGATAGCCTATAAGTGGCGAATGACGAAGACATCCATACATCTCGCCAGCGTCTCCGGTCTCGCATCTACAACCTGCCGCGTTTCGATGACGATCAATATATCGACCTCGGCCCTTCACCCATGCTCCAGAGTCTCGAACCGCTGAAACTTGAAGCGGACGTAGACAAGGCCGCAATAGGTGAGCAGCGAGAGACAGGCGACCTGCGGAGCGAAAAGTGTGAGATATCATGGCAGGGAAGTAGGGGACATATGTACCAACCATGCCGACGACGACCATGCAGACAGTGTTGGAATGCAAGGTACGTACCACAACCTCGGGTACGTGCAGTGCGCTCGAGTGACAAACCAAGTCAGAAAAACAGTATACAGCTCACGCTCGTATGGAACGCCGCATCTGGACCCCCCATCGGTGACAGCGGCGGTGTAGTGCGTACGGTCGCTGTCAATACTGCTGTAATACGCAGTGAGATACCTCGTGAGCACAGTGGATAAGCCGGTCGTGTGTGACACTCGTACCAGTAGACATTCTGTGGGTAAAAGTTCCAGGCAGCGCGGACCCGGATGAGTCGGACAGGGAGTTCGGGGTTGCGACCGCGGCGCTGATGCCTGTCAGACGTCCAGTTAACGTGCGCCGTAGTAAGTATGCGTCGTCGAGACGCGTCAGTGACAAGCTACGTTAGTGCGTCTGCGTCAAGAAGTAGGGCTTGAAGCCATCCGAGTCGTGCCAGTGCGTTTGGAATGTAGCATTTACGGTGATCCTGCCTGAGGTTGCCAGCGATGAGAAACCGAGACAGGACGCAGTTGAAAGAAAACAGTACTGGTTGGCACTATGTAACTAGTATGTAAACGGTACGTACGGTGCGGGTGATGGCCAGTGACAGGCCGATGGGACTCGAAGCCTATCCAAAAGCGGAGCTTCTTCATATGACTTGCGGACATTAGAACGGAGATAAACGCATTGATTGATCCGAGCTTCCAGCAAAGCAGTTGTCATTGAACTCAGTTGTGCATGTGAGGGCTCCCGCAACTCTCCCGCAACTGGTAAGTGCGCTTTCTTTGAATGACTGACCACGATACGCAGGGTTCGTGCCCATACCACCGGACGAACGAAGGCGGTCATTTCCGAATGGCTGTATGTAGTGAGTGATCCTCCCATCTGCGGAACGCCACGAACATCAGGCTGATGTGTGCCGTACGTATGCAGCAGCTATTGTCATCGGAGACACTGCCCCGTTAGCGGCAATCTCAGAGGCCAGGGGTTGACGTTGAAGCGTCAAATCCTAAAGCCTCGACGTCTCGAAGCCGGCCCATCGCAGACAAGTGGACCACACGGTTCTCAATCCGAGTCATTCTAACTTCCCTAGACCCCTCACGGAAGTGTGTGCGTGCGTGGTACGTTGGCCTTGGTATCCCTTCTACGCTCCCGTCAACATCCTGACACAACGAGCAGTGTCGAGGGCGAGCTAGCCCGAGAGTTTAAGCCGAGGTCGACCGGCAGTGCGCGCGGCTCCGAGTCGCCTGTGAACAAAGCCAAACGAGAGCGCGACACCCTTCGCCTGTGCACGCATTTGGGTCTAGTAATATGGAATTGGCTGCCAGTGGGCGCGGTCGCACGGATCAACATCCTCCATCAGATCTTGCAAGTTGCCTGTGTCAGAGTCCAGTCATTTTCTTGCAAAGTGGCGATGCAGCGGTACGTTCTGCGGTTCATTGTTCCCAATTTTGATCAGGTCAATGATTCGTACGTCTGCGCTGGGTGGTTCGTTGTTAGATGGGTCCACTCGGGTCAGAAACATCTGGCAGTGTCACGGCATGTTCCCAGTACGTACGTTTCTCTCAGTGCTCGAAGTTATATGGAATGACTCTCAGCGTGCAGTCACATTAATCTTCTGAAGTGATGAAGCCTGCGCCTATCTCGGTCGCGCACGTTCTCCGCGCAGTATATAAGCCAGACGTACGTCCACAGTCAGGCAGAGCTGCTACCCGCACTCACCATACCTCTACCTCTCTACTTCAGGATGGTCTTTGCTATACGCGTGCAGTCTCTAGTCATCGCCGTCGCACTCGCGTCCAGCGCCACGGCTAACTGGCTGCCCGTCCGACGCACGCCGGCTCTGTCGGCACGCGACGCCCCGGGCAACCTCGCGCCCGGCTCGTTCTCCAACTGCACGTCGTACACGACGGCGGTGTCGGGCGACACGTGCTCGATGCTGGAGGCCGCGGCGAACATCTCCTTCAGCGACCTGCTTCGATGGAACCCGGAGGTATGCCCCTCCAGCATGGTTGTTCGTTCCTCGTCCTCACAGATGCCTCCAAGCTCAATACGGGGTGCACGAACCTTGCGGCTCAAGAAGCGTACTGCGTCGGCGGCGGAGGTACGACTTCCTACTGTTCCCTGGTCGCATCAACTGACATCCGGCTCCCAGGCGACGCGTGCCCCAGCCTCTACACTGTCGTCTCTGGGGACACCTGCCCCTCCGTGGAAGCCAACGAGGGACTCACCGCGGCGCAACTGCTGGCCCTCAACCCTTGGTTGGATTCGAGCTGTGATCTCGAGATCGGCGAGGTGCTGTGTGTTGGCCCGGACTCGGCGCCGACGTCGACTGTCACCATTGGCACGAGCTCGGTGACACCGACGTCGACGGTCACGGCCACGGTGACTACCTCGACGGTGCTCCCGACGACGACCACGGCGACGGCGACGACGTCGACAGCGTCCCCGACGCATACGAACATCGCGAGCGGCAGCTGGACCAAGTGAGTCCCGCCCTTGTCTCCGCGCGGTTCGATCACTGACTCTGCTGATAGCTGTACTACGTACTGTGAGTGCTCATCTCGGCTATTCATGGATAAACCATCTCAGAGCTCCCCCAGACACGGTGCAGACCGGCGATTCGTGCATCAGCATTGATACGAGGTCAGTGCCCAGCGAAACGGATGTGTATGATCCAGCAAGCTGACGTGTGATGTAGCTACGGCATCGCCTTCAGCGACTTCCTGCGCTGGAACCCTGAGATTTCGTCGACTTGCGATGGTATGTCTCTCCACCCCGTACGGTCCTTACTCACAACTCACCTTGCGGCATGTCTAAGATCTCGAGGCGCAGGTATGTATTGGTCAATTCACCTCGTATTCTTGCTTAACCGTCCCCATCTAGGAGGCGTACTGCGTCAAGGGCTCTCCCGCGTGCAACAAGATCTACACGGTTGCCAGCAGTGACTACTGCGCCGAGATTGAGTCCGACTACGGGCTCACCGCCGCGCAGCTCTATGCGCTGAACCCGTGGCTCGACTCCGCCTGTGGTACGTGTCCCACACATCGATCTGCAGACCCGATGTCCCTGACAAGGTGCCCTGCAGACTTGGAGGTCGGTGAGAATCTCTGCGTGGGGTAGGTCGAGTAGTGCACCGGGACAGCAGGTCGTCACGCGCATATTACGATCGGATGCGCGGCAGACATTCGTTCTTGTCATTGATTGAATGACTCGCGATACACCATGTCGAGCAGAGACGTGGTATTGGTATGAATGGAAATGCTTGTCCTGCGAGACGATACGTATGGAGTCTATTCAGTGCTTGAGAGCGGTGTCGAACCCACGTCCTCCTGCCACATGGCCGTATCGTCCGGGTACACAGTCGGGCGTTCCCCGCTCCCCACACACATGAAGACGGACGCAGTGGTGGCGTGTCGGGCGCGACTATCTGCACACGGAGGACGAGTGCCGTGCATCGAGAACCAGAGGCGCCGTGCCCGAACGGAGAGGGGGAGAGGCGATGAGTACATGCGCAGCGTGACCGACCATGCTCTCGGGGGTCGCCCCGGCTCGTCGTTCGACGACTCCATTCCGACGGCTTTTGCCGCTCATGCGGCTCTGCAACGTCTTCCAGCGTGAGTGGACGCGAGTGCGTGGCGAGCAGCCAGGGCGCAGTACTCTGGCAAGCGCGTCCTGGTCGTACTCGGCGCTGCCATACGGCGTGTCCGTGCCGAGCGGGAGCCTGGCAAGCGCGGCGCGTCAGCTTTCGAACGCACCACGCTCGTCGTTGCTTGTCGCCGCGAGCGACCTTCGCCCTTCTCTGCCTCCAGTTACGTCCACCGCTCGTCCGTCTGCGGCGCCCGCCACTGGCCCCGGTCGTACCAGCCCGCCACGCTGGTCGCGTCAGTCGCCTCGTGGCACGTCTGTCCACTCGACCCGCTGCGCCGCCGTTCACCGCGCGAACCAGTGCGCGTCACTGCGTGCGCTGCTCCGCACGAGACCCGGCCATGCATTTGCGTCCGCCGTCCGTTCGTCTACGCCGACTCCACCTCGTCATCGCCCATCCCTCAGGCTCCCTGTCCCCTTCAGCGAACGCGCACTACTAGCACCCATGCCGTCCGCGTCTCCCTCGACACTCTGCCCCCTCCGTCCCTCAAAGCCCGTCCTCTCAGATCGACATCCGTCCACCGCGGTCGCCTGGAGAAGAGAAGCCGCGGTTGGCGTGCGCTCCCGTGGTGAGCAGGTCCCTCGCCTCTCGTCCGCACGCTGCTCACGCGGACGCGGAGCCGTGTTCAACGACACTCGTCTGCTCGTCGTGGCGGGTGGTGGTCGGTACGCGCCGCTGGTGAGTACTCACGCGCGTTCGTGCTGTGCTCCGCTGACGGACGGTGCTTCGTCCGTCCAGCAGACTGCTGGTGTTGGGCCCCGGCGAGTGGGATGCGCTCTGCAGAGAAGATCGTCCATTGCGAGTCGCGCTCCTTGCGTCTTGTGCGCTCGAAACGCGTGTGACGTGCACGTCGCGGCGGTTGCGCTGCGTGCGGTTTGTTGGCCACGGGCACCGGGGATGCGGTCGTGCGCGAAGGGCTGGCAGTGCTCTGCACGTCGAGAGACGTTCTGGAGTGTGCGGGTGATGACGCAGGCGACGCACGACACTTGTGAGCCTGTCCGTCGCAAGTCGTCTGCTGGCCGACGGTCGACTAGGGCAGTCACGAGCACGGACGCTCGTGGCTGGGCACGGTGCGGAAGATGGCGAGAGTGGGATGCCTCCACGACTGCAGTGCAGCGAGAGGTCGACGTGCGGCGGGGCGAGAGCCCGAGGCAGGCAACGGCGGGCGAGTAGACGCCCCTTGACAGGCCGGACACAGCGCACGGAAGTCAAGCTTCATGCACACTGACGCACGCGGTGAGTGCTTGCCTCCCTTGATGATATGCCAGCTATACCATTCTGACCAGTTTCGGCACCGCGAACGCACGAACCGTTCTGGCTTATTCCGGTGCGGGCAAGCCTCTGACCACTAACCATCGCAGGCAACGACCTGCCGCCAAGAGGCTGAGAGCCCAATTGTCCCTCAATCCTGTCCGACAGCGGACACGTCAGGCAGTAATTGACGTCTGCTGTGGCCAGTCGCGGTTCGCCCTGCACTACATAGGTCCGCTGCTAGCGCTCATCTTCGCTTATGTAGTCCCTCACTCGTACGCTGATAGCAATCATCAGAGATGCAGGCGACGAACCATCATGCATCATGCGCTGAGCGACGACATATGGTCCATGATCCTCGCCCTCGTCCGCGTCAACGGCGCGCGCAGGCTTTCCCTCGCACCTCGACACATTCGTCCCGCAGCTTTAGAGTGACTCGACCACACTGTCTCTGAGTTGCGCGGTGCTGATGTTGTATTGCGTAGGTATTTGCGTATCCTTGTGAACTAGCCTCTTGCTCGTGCATTCTGCCTGGGCTCATTTTGGTGCGCGGGGTCATGGTCACAGTGTAGACCGCATTGCAACTGCTCACGTCGGTTGCGTCCTTCAAGACTGCAGAAATGGCTCGTAAACGTGAGTTCAAGCCAGCCTGCATGAGACTCAACTTTGAGCTTCTTCGTTTCGTTTCGAGCCGTCGTTGTTAGTGGCCCGCGCAACCATGGTAGAAATGGCGCAAGAAATGTCCCTTCACTGCTGTGTATATGCGCTGATGTAGGGAGATGCAATCACAACGGACGGTCCGTCTGGGGGTGCAATTGGCGGTGGGTACGGTGTCTACGGCCAATACATTGCGCTGCACAAATTCTATACGAACGTTATGCGGAGATTTTGTACTCATATTCAATTAATATCATTCGACTCTGCATCAGTTGGCGCATATAAGGTGTTGCACATGTCCAACACACCGTGACCAGTATATCATCTCGACCTCTTCTCGATCCCTTGCCAACGTTAACACTTGACGCGTCTCTCGGGATTCGGAGGTCTGAACTCTGCGCGTATGGCAACGACCGTCGACGAGAGCAGTGCCGCCATAGACACTGTGACCGCGTCAGCCACGTGCTCGCGACATTGATCGTAGCTTACCTAATCCAGACAGAGACCCAGTTCGACCACCACTGGCACTACAACCCCGAGCAACCTCTCAGCAACTGCAAAGTTACGACACTAGTGCCGATTTGGCACTGACTTAAAGGCTCTTCACTGTATGTATGTACGCTGTTCCTCCGGTGACGCGCTGTATGGGCGCTGGCGCCGCGTTGCCTCTCTAATATCTGATCGCATTCAAGTTAGTTGATTCAATATGTAGTTAAGCCGCAGCGACTGCTTGAAATCGAACGACCATCGTTCCCCGTTTTCACCTCTCAGTAGATCTTCCCAGTAAGATTCGTCTTATGCTGCATGGTCGCGTATGGCACACCGCTTACGCTTAGTATCAACAGATTCATTCGAGTCGGAACGGAAACATTGATTGCTATCCGCTAGTCGCCGTGGGTAGTTCTAGCCTGTCTTCGCGTTCATGACGCTGATTCCCTCTTAGAGAACCACACCTATCAAGATGTCAGCTACTACCAGTCTCGACACTTTAAATGACGACGTCCTCAGCATCATCGTTGCAACACTATCGCACCAAGATGCTGCCACGCTGGCCTTGGTATCCCGTGCCGTCAGCGCCATTCCTAGGCGACGTATACTCTCCTCCATCGTGCTAGGGGCGCCAGGTGCCGGCCTCCGCTTCCATAGTTTCATGCTCGAGGAGGACGATGGGTTGCGTCTTCAGTGTCTAAGAAGGCTCACCGTCTACTATGAGCCATTCGACAACTCACAGGACATTTCCGAGGCCGATGGGTACTCGCGAATCGCCAGCGTCTTGGAAAGGGCACGCAACCTGAGGGCGCTCCACGTGAAGGGCATAGAAACACTTCTGACGAGTCAGAACGGGCATATCCTCGGCAACGCCATCGCGTTACTAAATCATCTTCAAGAAGTCGTCCTATTCGACATCGGCGAAGAAAGCACAAAGCTCTGCGAGAGATTGACCTGTCATCCGGAAGTGGTCACCCTAGGAGGACTACGCATGGAGAACTCCATGTTCCCCGTTCTTCCCTTTCTACAGAACACGTCGACGATAATTCTCTATGGCGACATACATACGGCATACAGGGAAGCTGAAGTGCATCTACCTCTTCCTCCACCGACTACCCTGTGGCCCAACACACACGACCTACGTCTCAACAACATGGATCCGATGCAAATTGTCTCTCTCTGCCCTAATCTTGCATGTCTAGACGTGTCTTTTTGGTCCTCGTACACCCATAGCGCCGGTGTGTACGCAAGCTACAACCCAAGGGACGAAGACTACGCATACACCAGCAATACCGCCCTGATTCCTCCCATCACCGCGCGTCTGCGTGTCCTCAATGTTTATACGGACAGTTTTACGTCGTTCGATTTAAGCAGGACCGTCATCATGACAGTCCGTCTGACATATCCCGTGGTGCTCTCGATGCAGGTCAATTTCGGCAATATGGCGTTCTGGACGCAGCTCGCGGTGCTGGCCAAGCATCCAAACTCAAGGCTGCGATACCTCGATGTGCTGCTAGATGAGAGCAGTCCACTTGTGCAGAGTTGGCTGGTATGCCGTCTGAGACTCTCCTCTTTGACGACGTGTCTCACACTGCTGCCTTTCCTGCAGGACGAATGCCTCCCGCTGTTAGCTGACTGCGGGATTTTATGCGTGCACCTCAAATTCGTCAGATATGAGCACTATGTCCATTGGGGTGAAGGCTCCAGAGCCTCCAAGCCGCCAATCCGGGGGACTAGTTCATACTCGTTCAACAAGGCGTGGAAGAATCTGCGTGACGTGGCCTCGACCATACTCGTGGAGGCGATTCCCGACCTACGCTACGCTTTCGTGACATCTGGATACACAGTATTCCACCGCAATGGTCACGAAAACAAGCCAGTTGTTTGGCAGCCAGAGTGGGGACTCTACTGGCGTGTTGTGCGTCACAGCTTGGGGAAAGCTTCCGATTCCGAGTCGGCGGACGGTGATGAAGGACTCGACGGGTCGCGATTGGTAGGGATCAGCGACGAGGAGGGGCGGAGGATCGACGCGCTCATGCGTAGCGAGGACTTTGCGAGGACTCTGAGGTTCTAAAAGTGAGTACTTGCCATATAACATGCAGGTTGCGCAGTTGCAGATCACGCGGTGCGCAGGTGTATGTCTGTTATGCTATGGGCGCGATGCGCGCTGATGATCTGGTGATATTGGTAGAGTCATTCACAGTCCTCGTCTTAGTGTTGATTTGACGAAGTCCGTCTTTCTGTTGTAGCAACTCTGATGCAGGGAGCGTGACACCGAAATACTGTTCACTCGTTTGTAACACTCGTTGCTATATCCCATCGTGTAGACTTGTTACCTTTCTCCACAAGGCCGTTGATGGGCACAGCATCCCTTTAATCGTCGATACTGTGCGCTCCCCAAACTTATCGCGAGGCTGCATTCATCATCGTCCAGAAATCACATCGCTCGCTGGTCCGTCCCCTGAGCACCAGGTGTCGGCGTAGGAGAGACTGTGCTCGCCATCAAGCCGGGTGTTCCGAATCCGGGATGGTCTCGAGCTCGGTGCCAACACCAAGCCCATGCAAGCGTCTGTATATAAGTAAGTGGCCCACGACTTTTCAGCCTGAGCCAGATCGGCACCGCGTGAACGAAGTACTTATGTATGTACATCGACGGGACCGACAGATCGCTGTCAGGCCGACCAACCGCCAGTCTTGGGCCGCGCCACCGCCATCACACGAATTGATTACGTAATTGCACAACTCTTCCGAATGCGGCTATTGACAACATGCGGCTAAGCCGTCTTCTCTTGTCAGCTTCCCACTGGTTGCGTACCCTCAGACATATTGGACTTTCCTATTGTATGTATACCTCTTTATATGCGCTCCATGCGAAGTTGTGTCCAGTGAATGTTGAACACCACTGGCACTGGCAGAGCGGCCGACGCTGATCGATCATCGCCGCGGTTGCTTCAAGGCCTCTCCGGAAACCCCTGCCCAACCCACTCTAGCGACTCAACAAGATAACGGTGAGTACCAGTGTGTTCGTTCTGTCACACTCGTCATGACAATCATGCAGGTATCGTCTCAACAACTGGCCCATCAAGCATTGTCACCGAGCGAGCTGCGATAGCCAGTAAACTTGAACGGCAGGACTGCAATCACGACCAACTAGACAATTGAAGATCAATTCTGGCAAGTCTTACGGACAGGTTTCTCATTATCCGCTGAGAGGAGATCAATCTTTCACATCCCTGTAAGTGCTCGTTCGTTGAGCGGTGCATATGCAAGGCTAAAATTTGATGTCTTTCACCTTTCCTGAGGTTCGCACATTGGATGATGGTCGCTAGTATTCAAAATTTGAATGACGACATCCTCTTCATCATAGTCAAATTCCTCTCGCAGCGCGACGTCGGTCGGCTCGCATTGGCATCACGTACGATGAGTGCCGTCGCCCGGCGGCGCGTCCGCGAACAGACTCTTCCCAGAGCGTCGAATTCCACAACTTCATCCTCGGGGAAGACGGATACCGCCTTTGGTATCTGCGCAAGCTCACGATCCGCTTCTGCAACCGCCAGCATCGCAATCCAGCCGATGAGTACTCCCTGCTTGCTGCCGTCCTTGTACAAGCGCGAAACCTGCGTTCGCTTGTCGTGGCCTTTGATTTGCGGGACCCGATTATGGAGACTGAGTGCGGGCGTGTGCTCTGCGATGCCATTGATGCACTCCGTGACCTGCGCCGGTTCGTGCTGTACGGTATTACTGAGGACACTGTTGCGCTCTGCGAGAGGCTAACCTGCAAGCCGAAAGTAGTGCATCTGGAGGCTTGGGAGCCACTGCAGGAAGTGGAATATGATACGCTCGCCCACATACCCTTCCTGCGGAACACAGCGGAAGTGTACATGATCGACCTCGTGCTTCTGAACAAACCTGCCCCAGAACTACCTTCACCAATCTCGGCTGATCTGTGGCCTAGCACACACACCTTGCGGCTCAGCAACACAGATCCGTTGGCCTTCGTGAGGTTGTGCCCGAATCTTGCATGCCTCCATATAGCCTTCCTGTTGGTAACGCACGACAGCTCGGTGTTCCGCCCGGCCTACTACAGCTATACCCTTTCCTTCCCGGACAACGTCTCCGCACGCCTACGTGTACTCGAGGTCTTTGTCGAGCACGGTCGGTCCTGGCTCTATAATATCGTTATCGCCACAGTGTGCGCGACACATCCCGTGGTCTTCTCGATTCGGTTCCACTACGGCGACAGGGCACTTTGGAGGCGGCTTGCGGAGTTATTTGAGCGCCCAGGTGCGCGTCTACGATACCTCGACGTGCTGATGCATGACCTTGCCGACAAGGCGCAGAGATGGCTGGAGAGTTCTCACTGATTACCGTACCCTCCATCCCCATTCTGATACATTCCGCCACAGGACAAATGCCTCCCGCTCCTCTCCGCGAGTAACATAATCTGTGTCAGGCTCAAGCTTGTCGAGCAACTCAAGAGTGTCCGAGACGAGTTCCCCGGTCCTCAGGCTGACTCTGAATCCGAGTACGGAGACAGCGAGTGGGAGGCGCTGTGCGATGCGGCTCCTAGGCTGCTTGCGGAACGGATCCCGACTCTCCGCTACGCCGCCGTGTCGTGTGGGTACATGGTCGAGGACTTCGATGCTCCTAGATGCTCGAGCTACCGCGGACGGGCGCGGTGGTGGCGAGTTGTGTCGGAGTCCGGTGATGGGGCGGCCGAGGAGCGCGCATTGGAGTTGGTTGAGGTTAGTATGGAAGAGGGGCAGAGGCTGGATGAGTACATGCGCAGCGAGGCTTTCGCGGATACTTTGCAGCTTTAAAGTGAGTTAGTAACGCAGTGTTCAAGCTGTGCAGTGCTGACACTGTGATGCGTAGGTACCGTGATTGTACAATATCCGAATATGACCGCGATTCACTGGCACTCTACTTTGGTCGTGCATTCTGCCCAGGCTCATTCTGCGATGCGGGATAAGGATCCGTCAGCTGAGGCTACTCAGACGTCCACGCGTCACACATGAGGCCTCAAAACCGACGCTAGGACATGGTGAGTGCTACAGTCTGATACCTCTGTGCCGTGTGAGTGGACTGACCGGAACGAATTGTCAGCTTGACGAGGGCGTCGTCTGACGTCGACGAAGGGAGGTGCCATCTAACTTGTGTGATAGCTTTGCCCTCGAAGACGACCTTGTGTCGGAGACATGAGCGGGTGAGTATTATTTGAATGCGGCGGCTTCGCTCTACTGCAATCGACAGTCAGGCCGCGGCAGCTTGATAGAAGCATACTCCAAAGGGGCTTCCTGTACGTCTGCCCGAGTCGTTAGCGTTCGGACCCTTGGAATGTCCCAAATGCGACCGTGATTCTCGCTCGGAATGTAAGTTGCGCCTCGTATCGTATCCTGCACCCTGGATTGCTCACTGCCAGCCTAATAGTCGTGGATACGCGATGTCTCCAACCGTAGTCAGTGACGAGGAATGATGTTTTACCTTCGGAGCATATCAGCTGTACGTGTGTTATTTGAATAGTTCACAGTACGTGACTGATTCTGTGTGAAGAATGCCGGTGCTATCCTACATAGCATGAACGACAACGAATGACGGAGTGGACGGTAGTTCTTTCTCCTTTGGCGAGCGTCTCGTCAAGACTGCGCAATCTACAGCTTCAGTTGAGATTGCTCGCAGCTTAGCTGAAGGGCTCATGTCGCCAAAGCAACTTGAAACCGCTCGTTGCGGAGCCTGATCCCCCAGTTAATTCGAATTCAATGCAGCAGTAGCTGCACGAGCTTGCGGTTGCTGTCCAATGATGGCGAACGGAATGTTTCGACAGATTTACATGCTCAAAGTTCAGCGTTCATAGTCGGCCGCCCGTCACCATCTTCAAGTCGCAAGCCTGTGACGGTACGTTCCCATCGACTCCGCAACGTCACTTACTAACGTCGAAAACGTGAGGAGGAGCGTCTGTGGCTCGGCCGATGCGATCTGTTACATAATACAATGTGGCGTGCTGGGATAGGCAGATGCTCAGGAAGGTCACGACTTCTTGATACATACGGCGACCTACGTTACCGTAGCACAGAGTCTCAACATCGCCACGGTGAGTTCTTAAGTACTTGATTCTGAACCGACTTGTCGCTGATCTGACTGATATCTGTACAAGCCTGTGTGACGGACCCAGCATGGATGGAACAGGCTATGAGCACCTACCCACGCGGCACGACGTGCTGAACGCGGACATATGGTCCATGATCCTCTCCTTCGTCGATCTCGCCGACGCGCCGAGCCTCTCCCTCGTCTCCCGAGCTATTCACCCCCATGCTCGGCGTATTGTGCTCTCGTGCGCAGACATATTCCAGCAAGACCAGCTTACCAGGGCCTGCGCATTCCTGCTAGATGACCCGCATCATCGAGCATGTTGGTTGCGTGAGCTCCACATAGACGGTGACGCTCTGCAGGACCTGGAGGACCGCTGGGAGAGCGCGGAGGGGTTGGCGATCGCTGCACAGCTCGCAGAGCTCCTGCATGCGGCGCAGAACATCCACACTCTCGCGCTGCCCCACGTGGAATCGTTGTTGGAGGTGGACGCAGGCGTCGGTGCGGCTCTGATCTCGCTCAAACAACTCCAGGTCGTCAGTCTCTCTGGCATACTCACTGGCGCACTGGATGTCGCGAACAAAATGGCTAGCCGCCCTACGGAAGTGTATCTCAACTTCGCCTCGCCTTCATCATCATATGACATGGCCGAATATTTTATGCTGCTCAGCCACCTGACCCTATTCAGCAACGCACACACGGTGGAGGTCGTCTTCTTCGACATATCCCGCCCAGACAGGTTCGAAAAACCTTCAGACTTCAGCTTCGAGATCCCTCAGCTCGGCCAACACTCGACCGTACGCGAAGTCGGCCTCAGGTACAGCGGCCCCCTCCCGCTGTTCCACATCTTCCCGAACATGGAGGTCCTGCGCATGCGTTGCATGGACGAGACCTTCGAGAACTTCGACTGGCAGGACTGGGCGTGGACAGAGTCCGTCCCGCTTGTCGACGTCACGGCGGACGACGACGACCAGCTCGTGTGCCTGGCGGGCGCACGTCCGCCGACCCTCCGCCAGCTGCACCTCCACGCGCCTCCCTTACGCAGCCCTGAGGGCGACTTCAGCGTCGACGATCTCCGCCCCGTCTGCTTGGCGTTTCCCCTCCAGGAGTGGCAGGCACCGTGGAACTACGACATCCCCATCTGGGCCGGCCATCTCGAGGCAACTCCGAGCCCGGAATTCGGGAGCCGGCTACGCTACCTGGAGGTCACCCCCGACTGCCACACGCAAGAGGACATGCCCGCCTCGTGGGTGGTGCGTCGGCGCCCGTCTTGCCCGGTCCTCGCAGTGCTAACCCCTTCGTTTCCAGGAATGGCTCCTCCCCGCGCTCCGCGAATCCACCCTCGTCTGCGTGCGTCTCAACTTCAACGTCGACACCCCATCCGGGACGGTGACGAAGCTCGACGAGGTCCGGCGCACGCTCGTCGAGAACGTCGCCTCGCTCCGTTACATCTGCATCGCCGTCGGACGAATCCCGCAGTCCGATCTGCTCTGGGCGTACGACTCGCGTGTCGAAGGCGAGTGCACTTGGTGGCGCGTGCGCGGAAAGCGCGCATCGACTCAGAGCGCATCTCGCCCGAGGCCGGTGAGCGCGTCGAGGAGTATCTACGCTCGGCGGAGTTCGAACGGACGTTGAGTCTGGATGGACTTGTGTTGGACGATGGGTAGGCCTGGTCTTTCCTTTGGGGAGCATACTTATGTCGCTTGCTCTCTTGCTTCGATGGGATGTGTTGGCCCTTTGTTGTACCGAATGAAGATGCGTGCAAACACGAGTTCTCAACAGCCAACAAAATATCGTATTCGGCTTGCAGGTCCGTGCTCCATCAGTCAATCCGACGGACATATCTCTGCCACTCGAAGCTTGTGATTTAATTATGAGATGCTAAGCCTCGAGATACGGACGGGAGTGGGGGCTCACCATTCTCGCCTCTGATGAAGTTCGACGATAGAATAGCGGCCTGTGCTCAGTGCCTGACAACCACACCAACAAGCAACGACCCTGTCCAAGTCAACGCGTCAATTGTGGGCATTGCATGCTCGTGAACCTACGGCAGACATCTCGTGGACGGTGGACCCAGATCTATTCTATTTGGGCCTCGTTACGCTTCTGCCCACTCACTCGATTCGTTCTACGCAATCGCGGCTCCCTGAATCCGCGGACTCGGTGGCACCTCCGGTGCTCCTTGCAATCACTGTCCGTTACAATCGTGACTGAGTAGTAGTCTGAACGTTTCATGGATACTAGCTTTTCCACTTCACGCTGAACGATTATTCCCGTTGCGACCGACGTGTCATAAATTCTTGTCAATATGTAGTCCTTCTGGCTATGAATGTGGCACGCTCGTGTCGTGCTCCGAGCGGCGTATCCATGACTTCATCGAGTGTCCTCAATTGAGCATACCCACTGATCGTACTTGAACGCAAATCGGGATCACTTATCTTGAACACGTGCCCCTGCTAAGTTCTTCTTGTTGATGCAGCAGTACATCTTGACGCATACGGCGACATACTCGTACGTAGCACCGAGTCGCAACATCGTCACGGTGAGTAAAGAACGTCTGTACCATGTACTTGCTGTGATTTGTCGCTGATCTGATTGATGGATCTGCCCATATCAGCCTGGTGCGACCAGTATGGATCGAGTGGGCCACGGGTACCCATCAGTGAGGGCCGACGTGCTGAACGAGGATGTATGGTTCACTGTCCTCTCCTTCATCGATCCCACCGATGCGCCTAATCTCTCCCTTGTCTCTCGAACCATTCACCGCCTGCTCGCCGTATCATCCTCTCTCGTGCCGACATCTCCCAGAAAAGCCAGCTTTCCAAGGCCTGCGCCTTCCTGCTAGACGATCCGCGTCATCGCGCCTGCTGGCTACGTGAACTCCACGTACACCACAACGTCCTTCAGGACGTTATTGGTTGCTGGCGCAGCACGGAGGGTTCGTCGTTCGCTGGGAAGCTTGCCGGGCTCCTGCATGCTGCGCAGAATCTACGCACTCTCGCGCTGCCCGACGTAGAGTCGTTGCTGGTGGCTGACCCGTGCGTCGGTGAGGCTCTGATCTCCCTCAAGCAGCTCCACGTTGTCAGGCTTTGTGGCGTACTCATTCGGGCGCTGGACGTCGCCAACCAGATGGTGAGCCGCCCTTCGGACGTGTCTCTGGACTTCGACAAGCGCAGGCGGTGGGGCATCTTGCACAGCGTCAACGAGTATATCATGCTGCTCAGCCACCTAGCCTTGTTCAGCAACGCGCATGTGGTCGAGATCTCCTCCCTCGACATGCCCCCCCATGGCAGGTGCAAGCAACCGTCAGACTTCGACTTCGGGCTCCCACAGCTCGGCCAGCACTCGACCGTGCGCGAAGTCCGGCTCAGGCGCAGCGGCCCCCTCCCGTTCTTCCACATCTTCCCGAGCATGGAGGTCCTGCGCATGCACAGCATGCACACGTCCTTCGAAAAATTTGACTGGCGGCAGTGGGCGTGCACCGAGTCAGTCCCTCTGGTCGACGTCACGGCCGACAATGACGACCAGCTTGTGTGCCTTGCGGGTATGCGCGCCCCGACCGTCCGCCGGCTGCACCTCCACGCGGGGCCCTCACGCGGCCTCGGGGACGACTTTAACGCCGCTTGTTTACGCCCCATTTGCTTCGTGTTCGCCATCGAATGGTGGGACGCCCCTTGGAACACGGACCTCCCCATCTGGTCCGGTCCTCTTGAGGCTATCGCAAGCCCGGCATTCGGAGGGCGGCTGCGCTATTTGGAGGTGACCGCCAAGTGTCACCCGCGAGAGGAAACACCTGACTTAGGGGTGGTGCGTCGGGCCGTCGACGCTCATGGTGCACTGTCCTCGCGGAGCTGACCGCCTCGTTTCCAGGATTTGCGCCTCCCCGCGCTCCGCGAATCCACCCTTGTCTGCATGCGCCTCAACGTCGAAGTCGGCACACTGTCCAGGGACGTGTCCGAGTTCGACGGTTTCCGAATGACGCTCGCCAAGGCAGTCCCCTCGCTCCGCTACGTCTGCATCTCAGTCGACCACAACCCGCAGACCAATCCGTTCTGCGCACACTACACGGACGTTCATGGCGAATGCGCTTGGTGGCGCGTCCGTGGCCGAGCAGGCGTCGACTCGGAGCGCATCTCGTGCGAGGCCGGCGAGCGCGTCGAGGAGTACCTGCATTCGGCGGAGTTCGAGAGGACCATGAGTCTGGAGGGGCTTAGGCTGGACGATGGGTGAAGCTGGTCTTTCCTTTGTTGCGCATACGTCGCGTGCTCCAGTTCTCGTCATAGTCGTGAGTAACAGTTCCCTGCGATTGTGATCTAGGAATTGAACGGCAGGTTCTGTTCGACGTTCATGAATGAACGATGATTCCCCTCACTGGCAACAGTTCCTCTGGATACGAACTTGGCACCGCAACTCGTGTTGCGCTCCGGCAAGCGGCGAAATCACCGTTCACTTTCATCTACAGAAGTTCGTAGGACAGCTACGAATGGGCGACGTTCGCTGTTCCCGCATCATTTCAAAGACGGCCGCTGGCATCGCAGCGTCGGAGTCTGTCACGGACACTGCTGGGCGGTTGATTGCCTCTGACTCTGGTCGCCAGGAATGGCAAATGGAATGCCAGATCGACCGAAATGTGACGAGCAGGTTGAAATTAGACCCTCACTATGAAGCGGTGTCTTGAGCACCACGCTGCGTCGGACTCAAGGCTTAGACTTTGATCTATGCGAGGTCAAATCGTGACCTGAAGGTGTAGCAGCACCTGGTCGTCTTCCCCCTCGCTCAAGCCAACCGGACTACCCCTGTTCAGGCGACAGACGTTGCATCTCACGTCTGTGTTCGAAGCGACAGATGCGCTGTCCGTCACCGCACCATTGTGCGTTATCATTTGTCTGAACTCTAAGCAACGTTGGCTGTGCCGGCGTGCAATTGGACCACCCTGGGATTATATAGCCGCGACACCCTCGGAAGAGGGACGTGCTCAGTACTCGTCACACTAAGTATGTCTGATCTGCAATATGGATTGAACACATCTGTGGGTTTCATCTTCGATGGGGTTGCACTCTCCGTCATGTACGTAGGCAGCTCGCTACGTCCTCGTGACCCTCCTGACGGAATAACAGGCTTTACGGGATCACATTGGGTCAGGTCACGTACTACTTCAAGACTTACCAAGAAGACCCGCCACAAATGCGGCTCATGGTGCGTGCTCCGAGCCACCTTATTTTGCGTATGAACGTGCTAACGTACGAGTAGGTGGCCATACTGCTGTAAGTCGCTCACCGAGTCATCAAGGTCTGCCCGTACCGACACCAAGTTTCCACTGGCAGTGGGTGCGAGACGGTCAAAGTTGCGATGAATGTCAAGGTGCACTCCCTTCCTGTGCGCATGCTGCGCTTGAGGTCTGACGCGTAACACGCAGCTCTTCTGGTTGTCTTTGATTCTGCACCGCGCCGACAACTTTTCCTTCATTCGGTACCCGGTGTATGATCTCGTCGTCTCCACGTGGTGACTGGCGACTTACTGCTTGCGTCTTCCACATTCAGCACCCTTACCGTGAGTGTTCCATGCATCGACTTTTCTGTAGCAGCTCACCATACTTACCGCGGCGTAGATTCAGACCGTCTTTTCTGTGAGTGAGTCATTCGGCTGAGTAGATGTATGCTAATCATCATACTCCTAGTACGTCGTCATGTTCATCGTTCAATGGTATGTCCCGCCCTCTCTATGTCTAGATTTTGTCGCATATGCAGAACAGTTTCTACATTTTCAATATCAAAATAAGTGAGCGCCGTCAATGGTGCTCGGTGCCACTGCTCATCCACTTACCCGTAGTTCTCGCCCGCAAATGGTACTGTCGACCGGTCATCTACTTCGCGGTACGCCTTGCCGTGCTAACCCGAGCATACACCGTGCTGACGGTTTCTCCGGGGCAGGTATTGCTCTCTGTGGGGTCGCTCGGTGCGCTACTGCTCATCTTCCGCATTCAAGACCCTGAGCTGACCGACGTATGTCGTGTAGTGATCGGATGTACAAGTACCTTAGCTATATTCATATCTTGTCCCGTGAACCATCCGTTGACTGACGACGGTGTATGCTAGTGGTCAACTATGAAGCGTGCGTCTTCTCGTGTCCTTTCTCGAACATCGCACCGACTGAATATGCGCAGATATAACCATCCGGTCAACGCCTTTGACGTCGCTGGCCAAACACAGGTAAGTACATTCCCAGTAGACGTCCATACGCCCGAGGCTCAACTCGAGCATAGATGTTCGCGCTGTCGTCCCCGATTGTCACGCAGGCTGCGGACGTCTGGATCGCTGCATCCCTGTGCTACGGACTATACGGCGCGAGAAGCGGGTACGATGCGTGCGTCACGGTGTCGATGTATAACGTCCCGTTGTCCTGTTAATTCACGGCTCCCGACAGCACACGGAACATCTTGGTCCGACTGATCATGTACACCGCGAATCGCAGTCTTCTACTATGGTGAGTGCAAGAATAGTCATGTAAACGACGCTGGTGTTGACTGCGGACTTGAACATTATCCGCGGCAGTCTCCTCCAAGCCATCCAGGTCGTCATCGTGCGTGATAGCCGTTCGATACGTCAACCCCTACTTTTTCTCACGCACATACCACAATTGACAGTGGTCGCTGCCCGTCAGCTCCGTCCACGGAGCGACCTCGCTCATCTACTTTCCCCAGAGTGCCGGTGAGGCTTGAACGCTTGAATCTGTCGCTTTCAGCGCGGAGGACCATGTTGTCACTGACCTCCGTTCACCACTGTCTAGTCTATCTCAGTAGTGCACTGGCCATGTAAGTAAGCCCGGGCCGTTCTGCTGATCGCCGTCGCTCACCTCCCGTTGGCAGGCTGAACGTGCGCCGACATATTCGGTCTCGGAAGACGTTCGAGAGGACTGTTACGAGGCGAGTGGTCGGTACGCGTGCAGGCTGCGGATGTTCACGTCGATTGTTTTCAGGGCCCAGGTGGCGTTGCGACTTACCTGCGAGGAACCGTCCGCGGCCAATAACCTCACGGGTATCGGTGAGGTCTAGGGCTCGAATGAAGTAGCTACCCAGAACGTAAGAGTAGGCGATGATTGTACAAGTAAAACACGCCCGCTAAACTCGCGGCCTGACGAGCGAGCAAATTTGATGCTAGATGGTTCAGTACGTGCGATGCAGGGGTCACAATAGGGCCGATACAAAGGCTACGTGGCCCACGCCGCCGCCAGCGTGAGTAGGCGTGTTCGCGGGTCGTCGGATGATTCCATCCACGGGAACGTCACCCTTAAATTCCGTAGTACGGCCGTGACCCATTCGCGTGAAGCGAAGCACTTGAGCGGGATTGTGTTGCCATTGATCTGCTCCGCAATACCGGATCACTGACGATTTCAGTAGACCGCAGCGAATACGGTCAGACATGTACAACTGACAGCGTGTCGTTCAGTGCAAGCCCATCCAGGTTCAACTGACTCTCGAATTCATCATGGCCTGGATAGTGGCCGAGTCGGAAGCTGATACCACGAACCAAACTCATCCCGCGCCCTCATCAAGCCTGTGTCAGGTACCACTTGTAGGTTAATGGCTGCATTGACCATTCATCCTTCAGAGCCCGCCGCCGCCACGGTTGCAACAGAGACGGACAGGCGCACCACATGCCGCCAACCCTACTCATCGTCCAACCGAAGCCCATCCAGACTCAGCGACCTCTCGAAGTCCGCCGAGTGCAGATACTCCTCGACGCGCGCGCCGGCCTCGCACGAGATACGCTCCGAGTCCGACCCGCGCATGGTACGCCCACATCCGGACCTCGTCTGGAGAGTAGCATGACCGTTAAATTGTTAAGGTATTGACACGCTTACACGACGCACTCCTACGCACCTTCTGCACCCCCTCCGTCGCACCCTCCTTCGCCTGCTCCGCCACGCCCTTCAGCTGTCCGCCCGCCTCCGCCGCGGCCTTCTCCAGTAATCCCACCCTACGTACCACTGAGAACGAACCCGTCCAATGATAGCTTCCGCTCGAAGTCTGCAGAGCGCATGTATTGCTCCACCCGCTCGCCAGCCTCGTTCGATATACTCTCCACGCTTCGTTGGCCTGCATCCATATGCACGCGCCACCAAGTGAACTCCTTGAGTTCCTGTTCTGCAGAGGATGTGGGCTCCATGGTAATGCATATGAACTGGACCGAAGATACATGTTGTGCCACTCGTTGAGCGGCATCATGCATGGTCAAAGGTCGTTCGGATCGCAGAGTTGCTGACGCCCGGTCGACTCTGAAGTTGAGTCGCATACATAGGAGGCTGGAGTCGCGGTTGGACCGGCCGGTGGCCGGGAGAAACCATTCCTAACAGGGGAATCCTTGTGTGAGCGGGTGAGATGGTTCACTGTACTCGGACGCACCGTCCACAGCAATGGGCACTGGTTGTCACATGTACAATCAAACGTGACTTCGAAGTACCGCAGGCGCCCCTGGGGGCAAAGGACGGTTTGGAACAAACCAGCCCAGTTACTGAGGCTGCCTGGGCTTTGCATGTCGCGGAAAAAGGTGCATGATAGACAAATGGGTCTTGTAGATTGCAAGGTGCTGGCGAGTCGATCAAGGATATGATCAGATGAAGCATAGCAATACAGGTAGAGTCGACGAATCAGCGCCGTCGTGAAATGGACCAGCTCCTGAAATGAGACAGTAACGTCCAGAAGGGGCACAGATGCTGGCCACATCCATTTTTGCGGAGTGAACTTGAAGGCATGCGCGCGCAGTGTATGCATGTTGGGGAAGACATGGAACACGGGCAATGCCTCGCGACTAGTCAGACGGACCTCACGCACAGCAGGCAGCTGTCCAAGCTGCCCAAGGGGAAACTGGGCAGATGAATCCCTATCCAAGTCTGGATGGCTATTCAGCTCCACGGTGTGCACGTCGCGGAATAAGTCGAAGTGGCTCAGAGCGACGAGGTTGCCAAGCACCGAGGATCGTAGGTCAAACGAGAGCACCACTGTTGTTGGTCGGCTCTTCATCTGGCTTACTACATGGAGTGCACGAGATGGTATGTTTTGAGTTGAATAACCTTCAGGCCCTCCAACGATACGAGAGCGTCGCCGATGCGTGGTTCCACTTCGAGCAAATCATGCGTGAGAGTAAGAGCTAGGACACGAAGGTTTCGTGCCGAACCAAGGAGACCTGCCAACTGTTCACACAGCGGCTTGGACAGGCTTTTGGGCCGCGCATCCACGCGCTCATTTCTCAGGGCTCTATAGTGTATGTGGAGTTCACGAAGCCAGGAGGCACGAGACCGAGGATTGCCTAGCATGAAGGCGCAGATCTTCGCGAAATGGCCTGGTCGAGACGTCTCAGCACGCGACAGGATGACGCATCTGGCGATGGGGTGGATATGTCGAGACGTGAGGGAAAGACTGCGAGCGTCGTCCAGATGGACGAGCGATAGGATGATGGACCATACGTCTTGGTTCAACCGCGATGCCTGAGATTGCATTCTGATGCTACGCGCGATTAGTACAGAGGCGGGACAACAGAACGCAGGTACGACTGACGTGTGTGGCGACAACCCAGTGGTCGTCGTGAGTGGCTGTATAGGACCTTGTGTGCTGGATCGGCCGCGTGGTGGCAGTACTTACAAGTAAGGTAGCGGCGGTGGCTGAGCCACACCGATTCGGATCGACCGGCGATCACGCTGCGAGCGAGAGCACAATAGACGTTTGTCGTCTCTTAAGGGTAGAGATCACTTGCGCAATGCGCATGCAGATTCAAGTTCAAGAAGACGTGTGAACACAGGCCGAGATTCGAGTGATTCCGGTAGAATTGAGCTGCAACTAAGTTGACCAACGACGGCGGTACTTATGCTACGCTACACCGCTACCGCCGCCAACGGATCCGCACAAAAATGCACTACCTTCCCCATCCTTTTGCACACGCACACGCAGACACGTCAAACAACCAAGCTCTGGGACTCCCACTGGGAGGCTGTTCCGGAAATGATACCCCCTCCACATTCAGCACTCCTTCAAACCACTGAACGCCTCGCGAAGGTAAGCTGAGTGGACAATGCGATCTCAACGAACCCCATGAAACAGCGCCCAGTACCGGGAGCGAGGACAACTTCTCTTTTACACGACAGCCGCCGACCGCACGAGCCCAGCCCGTCGTCGTCTCGCATTAATCCGACACCGAAGTAACATATTCGACTCTTGCGAGGTCCGCCGCGACGAAGAGGAGGCCGAGGATCGCACATGATCGGTGGAGAACAGCTTGACAGGATACGACGCTGACCGCGGAAGCGGTTGCTCTTCACAGGGATTTCGATCCGGAAGCCCTCGACATGACCATGTATGCTCCATCACTTTATATGATATTGCGACGACGGCGCGTCGTCTGTCTCTGATATTATAAGATGCTCACCGACGAGACGAGACCGCGGTACGGGACACATGAGAGGGCAGTGAAGCACAGACCATCTAGGACTCAGCCAAGACGAACCCATCCAGGCTTAACGTCTCCTCAAACTCGGCCGAGCGCATGTAGCGATCGACCCGCGCCCCAGCCTCGTCCGAGATCCACTCCGCGCATCGCTCGCCTGTGTCTGCGGACGTGGTTATCCGCCACCAGGTGCACTCCCCGAGGACACGAATCCGGAGACTAGACTCGGTAGACGCGTCATGGGCCTGTACCCGGCAACGGTGCAGATGTATCGAAGCGAAGGGACGAAATGGATCAGCCTGCAGCGGGCTGCGTCCACCTCGTCCCGCTGCGCCTGGGGCGGCAACCCCGGGGAGCCGAAGCGGGGTGCGCGGTCGAAGTTGAAGTGCACTTTGACGCACACGATAGCAGCCGGCGCGAGGAGGGGAATGAGCCACTTCTATGATCGTGGTCAGCGAGGCGAGAGTGAAGGATGAGTAGATGCACCACGAACGGCAGCGGCTTCTCCGCACGCCGGAAAGACAACACCTCGAGCTCGAGGCATCGCAGCCTCCCTTCGGGGCCCAGGTTCACTGTCAAGAACGACGCCCAGTGTTTCAGCGAGGCGGGCTCTCGAGGCCGACGCACACCAGTGCCGACGGACAGGTAGACGGGTCTCATCGCACGCAGGGGGCCGAATCCATCTCGCCGTGTCCCCGTGTTAACGTCCTGCCGATCCTGGAGTGCAGCCAGCGGACGGACGCGCTCGTAAAGCCACGTAGCACTGCCACTGTCGCATTGACCTCGACCAGAGGCATGTGCTGCGGCCACACGCATTGGTCCCATAACGGGTCATTGATGTCCGTCAAATACAGCGACTGCATACTAGGGAACAGCCGGTGCAAGGGGAGGATACTGCCCCCGTTGCCAAGGCGGACTATACGTACGCTCGGATGGCTGCTAAGATGCATATCAGAGCGGTACAGATCACCTGCGAGGGGCCCGAGGCAATCAATCTGCATGGCGTATGCCTTGTCGAACAAAGGCAGGTTGCTCAGCGAGATGAAATCCAGGTAATTCGGTACCCAGGAGGAGAAGGGCCTCACGAACTCGAGGGTCACATCCGAGGGGCGACTCGTCATCTTTCTGGCGAACTCCAAGGTGGGACGAGACACACCGGCGAGCTTGATGGTGTGGAGGTGCGCCAAAGAACTGAGAGCGCGGCCGAAGCGCGGCTCGACTTGGAGAGCCCTGTCCATGTCGCCGAGCGACAGAACACGGAGGTTCGGGGCTGCCTCGAGTAGGTTGGCCAGGAAGGTGTGCACCTGCAACGGTTCACGTTCAGGCTCCTCTGCGGCACGCTCGTAGTCTGTCGCAGGGATGGAGACGCAGAGCTCGTGCAACCACCAAGCGCGATCGCGGGGGTCGGCGAGCATGTAGGAGCACACCGTCTGTACTTGAGAAAATGTGGACGGTTCCGCGCGAGACAGGACGACGCATCGAGAGAGCGGACATATGTCGCGAGACGTGAGGACGGAGTGGCGGCAGCGGTGACTATCATTAAGCCACCCGAATTCGGAATGACCGATCACGCTGCGAGTGCGTAGTACACTGTAGTACATTTGCAAAAGTGCAGAGTCAAGTCCGAGAAGACATGAGAACACAGGTCGCCAACGGAGAATATCTCGCGATCCAAATGTAGAGGTTCGAGTAACATCTCGCGAGTGACCTGTGCAGACAAACCGCTCTCAAGGAACCCTGGCACGAAACAACGACCAGCGCCGAGCCCACGCGTCCATACGACACCTCGAGCGATAGCATAGCGTTGAATAACTAAACCAGGAGCGAGGACGACTTCTCTTTTACACGACCGCCGCCGACCGCACGGTGCCCAGCCCGTCGTCTCGCATTAATCCGACACCGAAGTAACATATAACTCTTACGGGCCAGACCCAGATCCGCTCGTCCGTGTCCCTCTGCAGCCAGACAGCCCAACGCGCACCGCTCACAGCAGGTCGCCCAGCGCTGCCATCTCCGGACCGCCGGCCTCCTGCGCAGCGAACGGACACCGTCAGATATACACAAAGAGAGGGAGAGGAGAGAAGCACGCACCCGCATGCCGATCTCCCAGTAGCTGTAAATGATCGTGACGGCCATGAGGATACCCGTGCCGCTGCCGATGGCGCCCATGAGGTCCGCCGCGACGGAGAGGAGGCCGAGGATCGCGCCGCCGAGCGCGGCCGCGGTGGGCACGACGCGCTTGAGCTCCTTGTACATCGAGCCCTCACGGTGGCCCGCCATCACCTGCGCAGTCGTCAGTCAGAAGGCTGGGCGAACGGAACGAGAACAGGAGGAACGCACCATCTGCTGGTCCTTGAGCTGCTTCGCGATGTCGCGCGGGCCGCTGCCGGAGACCTCGATCCACGTCTTGGAGAAGATCGCGCAGGCGGTGACGATGAAGCCGATATAGACCGCCGTGTGGATCGGGTCGAGGAAGGCCGCCTTGAGCGTGTGCGGCGGGGACATGTAGTACGCGATGCCCGACACGGCCGCGAGCTGGTGCGAGTCCTCCGTCGGCTGCCGATGCTTGTACGTCAGACGCGGTCAGAGGTGAAACAGCGGACACACGCACCTCCCAGATACCGAGCAGCTTGACGAGGAAGTTGTCCGGGAAGCGGCTGGCGAGCATCTGCGAGACGATGAACACGTTCGACGTGAGCGCACTCTCCAGCATGATCGGCATGTTGCTCGTGTAAAACAGCTTGACGGGGTACGAGCCGCGCTGGCCGCGGAAGCGGTTGCTCTTCACCGGGATCTCGATCCGGAAGCCCTGGAGGTAGATGACCACCACGAAGACGACCACGGTCGCGATGAGGTTCATGATGTTCGGCAGGCGCTCCCGCCAGAACGCCTCACGGAGCGCACGGCCCTTGTCGTTCCAGGTAAAGAGCAGGTGGAAGAGCGAGACGACCGCGCCCTCGAACTCGGGGCCGCGCCCGGTGTTGATCGTCGTCGGCGAGAACGCCTTCCAGACGATGGACTCGCAGATGTTGGTCGCGATGAACAGGGAGATGCCCGAGCCGAGCCCGTAGCCCTTCTGGAGGAGCTCGTCGAGGAGGATGACGATGAGCGAGGCGGAGATCAGCTGGATAATGAGGAGGAGGCAGATGCCGGCGCCGAGGTCATGGGGTTGGCCGTAGAGACCGGTGAGCACGTAGACGGTTGCTTGACCGAGGGAAATGATCAGGGCGAACACTGTGCAAAGCCCGTGAGCAGGTGGAAGCGGAAGACAGGAAAAGCGCGTTGTGCCGGAAGAGGCCCAATGAATTATCCAAAAAAATAAGGGAGCGTTTAGAAAGGCCCGATGCAGCACAGATGAGGTCCTTGTCCAGCTGATGACATGTGGCAAGACCGCACACGCAGAGATGAATTCTCCACAAAGCCTCGAAGCGCCGGAGTGGTGTAGTCCACCATCCGGGTCCATCGCATACTTTCTCGCCGTTAGTAATAGGAGCGGCATATCATTACAGCTAGGTCCATATCGTTGGGCCCCGCCCCGAAAGCGCGTATAGGAGTGGAGGTCGTCGCAAGTTGGTATTCAACAATCCGGGCACTGTGCCGCTCAATCTGGGCCACCGTAGCCACAGTCGCGGCGGCCTGGCTCAGCCTAGCCGTCGAAGTCCGCTGCGTCCAGCACGATCCCATATCAAACCCGCTGGACTCCGCCGATGTGTGTTTGAGAGGCGCGGAGCCCAACGATATGGACTTAGCTGTAAATCCTTTCCCTACAATCGTCGGCTGGCCGAATGGCAGAACCGGGTAGGTCATCCACATCCACTGTGGTACTGTCCTCCTGCAGCGGGACTACAGGCAGTGTGATGCGCGTCCGTCCGAAGACTGCGAGTCCACGCCAGTGCCAGTAGGCAGGCTACTAGATGCTCTGGTCGTGCCCGGCAAATGACTTCGCAGCGTGCTATGACCTGTCTCTGAGAGACCTAGCCACACGTCTGAAGCCGCAGCTGCCCACGCACCCTCAGACCGACACAAGTGGTGCAGTGTAAGGCTTCATCCCTCCATCCCGACGGGGATGCCCGCCGAATCCATGCTTGATCTCAAGTCCGAACAACGAATCACAGCATGCGCAGAGGCCTGATTTCATCGCGGATGAAAGCCCGAACCTGGCATTCGAGGCTCAAGCATCTCCGGGAGTCCTAGGACAGAAAATGCCAGGTTGTGTGTGCCTCCTCACCACCTCTCGCCCTCCCAAACCGCCGAGACAAAGTCAAGACTCACACTTTTGGGCGCCGCTGAACAGCGCGCGATCGTCCTTGAGGGAAAAGTCGACGTCGATGAGGTTTGCGCCTGCGAGGAGCTGCATGATCATCCCGGAGGTGACGATGGGGGTGATACCGAGCTCCATGAGGGTGCCGCGGTTGGAGGCGAGGATGACACGCATCCAGTAGAGGGGGTCAGCGGAGTCGGACGACATGATGCCGTAGAGGGGGACCTGGGAGCAGACCAAGAAGATGAGGAGCGTGACGGCCGTCCATAGTACTTTTTGGTTGAAGGGGACCTGCGGGTGGTCGCATCGTCAGTTCTCCAGGCTGAGGATGCGGGCGCACCTTGCGGTCGGGCGACGAGACCTCTGGAAGAATAGGGAGGAATGGCCGGACGAGGTTGAGGAACCGAACTATCGGCGGGTCAGCATTCGAGGAAGGTGAGTATTTCTGGGAGACTTACAACCGCTCATGGCTGGAAGAGTGAAGGGGAACCAACTCAAACGAGCGGCGGAGGTCAGAGAGTTGTATGCGTTGGCTCACAGGCGCCCACACGTAGCCACCGTCCCACTGACCTGGCACACAAATATGCCATAACACCTTCCCAGAGAGGTAACCCCGAGGCTGCCCGAGGTACTACCTTCCTGGCCTCTCGTTCTCGCGTCAGACAAGGATATCCTGAGGCACGAAGGTTGAAGGAATTGTCTACGTCTGCCTGGGGACACTAGTTCTTGCCACCCTACGTATGTACTTTACTCTGAACTGCCGTGCTCGCGGTACACGCACTAATCTTTCTATCTGTTTCATTAGCTGGAACGACTTGCAACTCCATGGCTTATCCCATTCAACAGTACAAATGGAACGATCTCGTATGGTCTGCCATCCTCTCTTTCACCCAACTCGACGACGCGCGCAGTCTGTCCCTTACGTGTCGCGATATATATCCGCTCTCTCGACGCGCCGTCCTGTCTCGCGCGGAGCCATCCACATTTTCTCAAGTACAGACAATATGCTCGTACAAGCTCGCCGACCCCCGCAATCGCGCCTGGTGGTTGCACGAGCTCTGCGTCTCCATCCCCGCGAAATACTGCTCGCGCGTCACAGAGGAGCCTGAGCCGTTGCCGGTGCACACCTCCCTCGCCAACCTACTCGAGGCGGCGCCGAACCTCCGTATTCTGTCTCTCTGCGACATGGACAGGTCCCTCCAAGTCGAGCCACGCTTCGGCCGCGCTCTCATCTCCTTGAGGTGTCTCCACACCCTCAAGCTAGGCGGCATGTCTCGCCCCACACTGGAGCTCGCCAGAAAGATGGCAAGTCGTCCCTCGGACGTGACCCTCGAGTTCGTGAGGCCGTTCTTCTACTGGACACCGGACTGCCGGGACATCGCCTCGCTGAGCAATCTGCCTCTGCTCGACAACGCACACACCGTGCACATTGATTGCCTCGGGCCCCTCGACGGCCGTCTGTACCGCTCTCGCATGGATCTTGGCAGCCATCCGAGCGTGCGCAAAGTCCGCCTCGGCAGCGGGGGCAGCGTCCTCCCCTTGCACCGCCTCTTCCCCAGCATGCAGTCGCTGTATTTGACGGACATCAACGTCCCGTTCTGGGAACAATGGGCGTGGCCGCAGAACGTGCCTCTGGTCGAGGTCAACGCGACAGTGGCAGCGCTCAAAGGTTTCACGAACGCGACCGTCCGCTCGTTGCACATCCAGGATCGGCTGGACGTTAACACGGGGACACGGCGAGATGGATTCGGCCCCCTGCGTGCGATGAGACCCGTCTGCCTGTCCGTCGGCTCTGGTGTGCGTCGCCCTCGAGAGCCCGCCTCGCTGAAACACTGGGCATCGTTCTTGACAGCGAACCTGGGCCCCGAAGGGAGGCTGCGATGCCTCGAGCTCGAGGCACTGTCTTTCCGGCGTGCAGAGAGGCCTCTGCCGTTCGTGGTGCGTCTACTTATTCTACTTCACTCTCGCCTCGCTCTCCCACGCTGACCGTGATCCTAGAAGTGGCTCCTTCCTTTCCTCGTGCCGTCCGCTCTCGTCTGCGTCAAACTGCACTTCAACTTCAACCGCGCACCCCGCTCCGGCGCCCCTGAGCTACCGCACCGTGCCCAGCAGGAGGTGGACGCGGCTCGCCGCATGCTCGTAGACTCCGTCCCCTCGCTCCAGTACATCTGCATCGTCGCCGGGTACAGACACCCCGACGCGCCCTCCGAGTCTGGTCTCCTTATTCGTGTCCTCGGGGAGTGCACCTGGTGGCGGATATCCACGTCCACAGACACGGGCGAGCGACGCGTGGAGCGGATCTCGGACGAGGCTGGGGCGCTGGTCGATCGCTACATGCGCTCGGCCGAGTTTGAGGAGACGTTGACCCTCGATCGGTTCGTCTTGGCTGAGTCCTAGATGGTATGTGTTTAGCCATCTCGTGACGCACCCTACTCGCTGAGCGACATGAAGACAGCGCCAACGCAGTGTTACTTGGCGCGAGCGAGGCTTGGAAACCTGTCGAGCCGCGCAATCGCGTGGGAGGTACACGGCGCGGAGAACTGGCATCGTGAGGCTTGGAGGCGTATATCAGTTGAACTAGGTGATTGAGATGCAATGCGACTCACTTGTGCGCTGTCGGAAGGTAGCAAGACAGTGCGTTGGTGGGTGTCTCGAGAGTTGAGAGACAGACGACGCGCATCGTTAATTCATGGTACTTAAACCGTGCGTAGTGTACTTCAATCCAGTTCATGTCTGGAGCAGTCCTAGTCATCGCCGACACACTTGCCCGGATACTGAACACTACTGATGCGAGTCGTGTTGAAAAGTCCAAGCCCCCAGTCGAGCGACGACTCGGAGCAGCCGACCCATGATCCTGTTGAAATCGCGAGACGGTCTACATTGACGACTTGTGCTCACATGCATCATGATGTCTCGAAATTGAATGCGCAAGTCACGATCTCACTCGTGATCGACGGTCGTTGCGAATCCCGGTGGCTCAGCCACTGCTGCCATAGTAGTGCACGACTATCACGCGACTGGTACGTTACACAAGGTACTACACATCCACGACGACCACGGGATTGTCGCTGTGCACGTCAGTCGTAGCTGCGTTCTGCTGCCTCGCGTCTGTACTAATCGCTCGCAGCTTATTATTGATAACAGAATGCAATCTCAGGCATCGCGGTTGAACGAAGACGTATGGTCCATCATCCTATCGCTCGTCCAGCTGGACGACGCTCGCAGTCTTTCCCTCACATCTCGAGCTATCCATCCCATCGCCAGGTGTATCGTCCTGTCGCATGTTGAGACGTCTCGATCAGGCCATCTCGCGAAAATCTGCGCATTTATGTCAGGCGATCCTCGTTCTCGTGCCTCCTGGCTTCGTGAACTCCACATACACTATGAAGCCCTAGCAAGGGCCTTAGCGCTGCCCAAGCTATTGTTCGAACAGTTGGCAGGTCTCCTTGCTGAGACACGCAACCTCCGCGTGCTAGTTCTCCCCCTCGTGGACCGTTTGCTCGAAGTGGAACCACGCATCGGCGACGCTCTCGTATCGCTAGAAGGCCTGCAAATTGTCACACTCACACACGTGGAATCTCGTACGCTCGACGTAGCCTCGCGGATGCAGAGCCGACCAAGGACAGTAACGCTCGCGTTCGGTTTCGACACCTCGGTCGTCAAGAACCTCGTTGCACTGAGCCATCTCGCCTTGTTCCGCAGTGCGCACACACTGCATCTAAAGGGTTATAAACCCCAGATGTCCGAAATACTAGGCCAGGATCCGTTCATCCAGCTTGTGCTCGGACAGCTCGGACAGCTTCCTACCGTACGCGAGGTCCACCTATCCGATTGTGAGGCATGTCCGTTGTTCTACGTATTTCCCAACTTGCAGAGACTGGAAATGCTTGGCATATGTCAACCCCTCGAATTCTCTCTCCGTAATTGGATGTGGCCGGCATCTGTCCCTCTGGCGGATGTAGCCATTTCGTTCGAGGATCTGATCCATTTCACAAGAGCGCCAATTCGTCGACTCCTCCTGCATCGTACCCACGATTCCTCCAATCCGATCGTTGGTCGACTCGCCGACGCCTTGCAGTTTGCAAGACCCGTTTGTCTATCATTCGACTTCTCCTACAAGGACCACCCGCACAGCCCCAGCAACCTGAGGTGGATCGATTTCTTCCGAATGATCCTTCGCCCCAGTGTGGGGCGCCTACGGTGCCTCGAACTTACGTTCGATTGCAGACAGCCTGAGGATGACCAATCCTTATGGATGGTGCGTCTGAATGCAGGGAATGATCTCGCACGCTCACACTGACTGTCTCCCCTGATAGGACTGGCTCCTCCCAGCCGTCACCCAGTCCAGCCTCCTATGTATGCGACTCAACTTCAAAGTCGGCAAGACACCAGAGCCATCCAGCTGGCAGCGGAGTATGCAAAATACCGCTCGACGAGTTGCTGAAAATGTGCCTTTGGCCCAGTTCATATGCACTGGCATCAAGCCCGGGTGGCCCCGGGCCAACGTGCGCGAGACATGCACTTGGTGGCGCGTACGTGGGGAAAATGCGAGCCAGCGATGCGTGGAGAGCATGTCAAACGAGGCGGGTGAGCAGGTGGAGCGCTACATGCGCTCTGCGGCCTTTGAGCAGAAGTTATCGTTGGACGGGTTCGTTTTCACCGGTGCGTAGGGTACAACGATCCGGATCCGCGCGTTTCGCAGTCTTCTAGTGTATTTCCATAGAATGGCTCTGTTTACGTGCGTGTACCACCCGAGGATATCGACAACGCACATATATCACGACTCACAACGACCGGTGAACATCACATCAATCCCGCGCCAGCGTAGCAAAGTCATAGCTGCGCAGAATACACATGCTGCTCCGAAAACAACCAAGCATCCAATTATAGTGGGCAACACACGCTCACCGCGAAATATATGCTACTTGAGAGATCACCGCTACCTCGCATCGCGCCACGCTGCTTGACCATCACGAAACCTTCGTCCCCGACGGACTACCGCTCTTCTGAGCTTCTACGATCTCGCCGTCCTCCATGTCCTCCGACGTGCTGTGTACACTCTCATAGTCGATTCGCACGTAGTGCGGGTGGCCTAGGGAGGAAACGTCCGATCGGTCAGCACACGCGCAAGGAAAAGAAGATACCCGACGTACATTCTTCCGGACGCAGGTCGCAATGCGTCCAGAACTGCCTCCAGAACTCGCCGACGTCCGCCTTCTTCACCAGCTCGTCCTTCACTCGCCTCGTCATATTACTCCGTCCCTCGTGCTTCATATCGCTGTAAAACAAAGCAGCCGTGGTCACGACATTGCAGGCCCAGACGCAGAACACAGATACTCACAAATGGCCGAGGAACCCCACCATGCTGAACCACCGACAGTCGATCGGGCACTGGAAGTCGTTGCCCTCCCGCCGGAGCGGGAGACTCACCTTCGGCGGCGGCAGCTTGATCCCCTGCTTCGCCGCCTCCTTCTTGAACTCCCTCTTCTTCTCCCGCTCCCGCTCCCGCTTGCGCCTCCGTCTCTCTGCCCTCATGCGGTCCTTCTGGAGCTCCTCGTCAGTGAGCGCAGCGCCCTGCGGCGTCAAGCGTGAGCTTGGGCCGGCCACTCCCACGCTCGAGGGCGGTAACAGAGACGTTTCCGGCGGAGGCGGTAGGATAGGCAGCGGCGGCGGTGGATGCGACGGCTCCGGTGGGCTGGCGCTCATGCGACCGTGCGTCGCACTGAAGCCCGACACTGTATGCGCAATAGCTCCTGTCCCAAGCCCCGGGCTACGAAACTTGCGCGTCACCGAGATATCGCCTCCCGGGGGTACACCCTGCCACGGCGAATAGCTATGCGACACCGCACTTGAAGAACCGATCACTGTCTTCGGTGGCTGCGCTGGAAGGGGCGGCGGAGGCAGAACGGGTTCACTGGGCTGTGATGCCGCTGGCCGTGGACTGTACGACGCACTAGCTAGAGGTACATGCCAAGCCTGCTTCGCTGGAGGGGCCTGCGACGGGAGAGGAGGCGGTGGAGCAGCCGGCTCTGGTGGATGCGCACCGCAAGTCACGCCATTCGGTATCGTATCGCCGGGCGGAAGCGGCGGCGGTTCGCTCTTGGGTTGTGGGGGCCCGACCACGTCTATCTTAGCGGGACCAGTATGGTAAGTTTTCAAAGAACCCGAGTGAGCGGAGGTAACTGGTTTAAAGGACGAGCCCGTACTGGCGCGAACACCTGAAGGAGGTGATGGGCAAGCCGTCAGAGTCCCAAGGACGGGGGCTTGTGAAGTAGTTTGCGCTGAGTCCAGGGCTTCACCCTTTCTTGCGGCTGCAGAGGCTGAGCGCAGAGGCGTTTCTGATGAGCGCGGAGAGGCCGTCTGTAACGAAGTCAACGCCCGAGGTCCTTTAGGGACCGGGCGGCCCAAAACAGAGTCGAGCGAGGGGGAGGGTAGACCGGGATGTCTTTCCTGATCGCACGGAAAGAAAGAGCCTCGGATGCCCTGTGTAGATGCACCCGCCGCCTGCGACGCGGGCAAGCGCATAGCCCCACTTTTGCCTCTGTCCGGTGCCGTCGGCGAGGAGCTTACGGGTTGCGTATCTGTTCGTTCTTTGAGACGCGGTCCCGCTGGGAGCACAGATGCTGGTTCCGCGCTTGTCGACCTCGACGCTTTGCAAGCGAGAGTGGCGGAGTTACTCGGTGGTGGATTACAACTTTGCACTATCCACGGAGAGGGCGGTCTCGTGGTCAAGTCCATGGACTCATCTTCCTCTAGATCCATGTCGACGTCGTCGTCCACGGCCGAAGACACCATGACGGGCGGCGGAGAAGGATGGGAAGAAGGGACATGCGTGCTCATTGCACTCGAGAGCTGCGTGCTACTAGTCTTGGACATCGTGAGCATAACTCTGACGGAAAGGGCCTAAAGACTTCGCCGTCCTCGCGCAGACAGTCAGGCTCACCTCGTTCTCGACCTCTTCCGCCTGTATCCCGATCTCGCACATCACCCTCACCACCCTAATTCCGCACATGGCACAACAGAGCACGGGGTGCGCGCAGCTGACCACTGGTACGCTGACAGCAGCCCGCCTTCTGGGTACGGTATATCCCCGGCCGTGCTTGCGCGAGAAAGTGAAGCCAAACTGGCCTGCGTGTGTCGGAGGAGTCGCGGGTGGTGGTGAGGAAGACGGAGACGACTCGGGATCCATGTCGGCATCGCCGCCATGCTCGGGTTCAGAGTCGAGGTCGCTCTCTGCGTCTGAGTCCTCCCAGCGCGCGGGGAGCAGGCGGCTCGTAGCCGTCCGCATGAAAGGGAACGGTGTGAAGCTATCATACGCGTCCATTCGTTAGCACAGCACCACCAGCGCGTCCAAGAAAATAGCGACGCACCTCGAAGTCCCTACGTCTCCCACTGCCACGTCAGTCGCCCATCCGAGGCCGGCCTTTGTGTCTCCAGGGCTCGCGTGCACGATGTCCGGATGCGGGAGGTCGTGCGCATCGGTGTCACTTTCGAGGGCAGCGTCGAAGGGGTACGAAGGGACGAACCGCTTCTCGTACCGCTGGCCGAGGGCGGACTGGAGCTGCCGAAGCCGTTTGCAGGGGAAGACGTTCGTGTCGCGCTCGTCGTCGCGGGCCAGTTCGAGCACTCGCTTCATGTCTGCTTTTGTTTCCTGGCTCACTGAGACATAGGGAGTCAGTAGAAACGTTTTTACGCGCGAGGGCGCGGTATGCGATGAACGATGGTGGTGGTGGTGGACAAAGCTGCGCGTCTCCGCTGTGAACGCGTCCGGGTCACGCCACAGACGCGTCTCTGTCTCAACCTTTTGCCGGCTATGTATCTACGCCAATATTGTAGGACTGTCGTACACAATTACGCTGCCTCGAGACTACTACGTGGCAATACAATCCATGTTCCTCCGCGTCTCAAAGGTGCAAGGTCGACACGCATCTGCTAATTCTCGGACGCCCAACCCCTTGATCGTCTTGTTGGTCCATAACACTTGCAGAATATCTAACATACTCGTATTTTGTACTCGAGCACCCAGACAAGCTGCTTCTATAAGGTCGCCAGCACCGACTACTGCAGTCATCCAGTCGGCGAAGCGAAGTCGATTGAACCACATTCTAAGTGACTACGTACGGTCTAAGTACCACCATTGCGTCTCACACGGCGAGAACGCGGCGGCGCATGTTGTTCTGTCTCTCGTAACCATCCGTTCAGTAGCTCGGTGGCTCGGTACACCGTCGTCTCACGCGCCGAGCACCTGTCGCGCCTGGAGAGTAGCATGACAATGAAAACATTAAGTCAATGACACGCCTGCACGGCACGCTCAGATGGGACGTAACAGCTCACATACTTGAGATCGTGGTCGCGCCGCCCGTCCCTCCCGCCCTCTTCCTCCGTCTTCCGCCCAATCACCTCTCCAAACCCACGCACCTTCTGCACGCCCTCCTTCGCAGCCTCCTTCGGATGCTCCGCCACGCTCTCCAACTGCCCGCCCGCCTCCGCCGCCGCCTTCTCTCCAATGCCGCACTACGTACCGGGGAGAATGAACCCATCCAACGATAACTTCCGCTCGAAGTCCGCAGAGCGCATGTAGCTCTCCACCCGCTCACCCGACTCGTTCGACATGCTCTCCACGCACCTCTGGCCCGCGTCGCCGCGCACTCGCCACCACGTACATCCCTCGAGGACCCGTCTATGGTACTGACGCGGATCGTACGAGCGCGGACCCATGGCGACGCACACGTATTGGAGCGACGCAACACGAGCCGCGACCTGTCGAGCGATATCCGGTGCGCTCTTCTGCATTTCGTCCAGCTCGGACGTCGTCGTACTGCCGACGGCGAAACCGAGCCTCACGCCGACGAGGCTAGACTGCGCGATCACCGGAAGGAGCCACTCCTGGCAGGAAAGAACGGTCAGCGAGAGCGGGCGGTACGGTACGTACACGCTCTCGGCGGACGCACCATCCATGTGCAGGGCATCAAGCGTCCCCTTTTGCTAGTGTTGCACTGAAAAGTGACCTCCAGATGGCGCAGACGCCCTACCGGACCAACGATATCACAGAGTAGACCTGCCCAAACGCTCAGGCCCTCTAGTTTGTCAAATTGACTGAGCTGGACGGACAAGAGAAGGGGTCGGATGGACAGAAGAGCGCTCGATAAGCCAACGACCTTGCACGCGCGTTGCCAATGAAGGTACAGACGACGGACGGACACACCTGCGAAGCACTGGAGCTGGTCGAGTGAAGCCGTAAGATTGACCAGCGGCATGGACACCGGCCACGCCCACTTCTGCGGAGTAAAGTCGCGAGGATTATGTTCGTCGTGAAAGTGAAGTTTTTCGATGTTGGGAAAGAGGTGGGTATCGGAGGCGCGCCGCAACGGTAGAGGCAGACCTCGCGCACAGTTGGATGTTGGCCGAGGTCGCCGAGCTGAAGCTTGAAGTCCGAGAGACCCAAACGGAGGTCCAACCATTCTACCGTGCGCGCGTTCCGGAGCAAAGGAAGATGACTGAGAGTGACGAAGTCCGGCTCTGGCATGAATGAGAGGACGACTTCTGACGGACAACTCTTCAGTCTTCTTGCCACTTCCATAGTGCGAGACCCGATGTATTCGAGGTTGACGGATTTGAGGCTCTCCAATGCGACGAGGGCGTCGCCGAGACGTGGTTCTAGTGCGAGCAACAATTCCATGAAAGGGAGGGCTAGGACGCGGAGGTCCTGTGCTGCAGCGAGGAGACTCGGCAGCTGGGCAATGAGCGACCTATGTACACGCCGCTCCATCTCCCACGAAGAGTTATTCGGAATCTGCAAGGCACACTCGTGTATGTGCAGTTCACGTAGCCAGCAGGCGCGATGACAAGGGTTGCCTAGTAGCATGTAGGAGCATACCTTGTCCAGTTGACCCGGTCGAGTCGTCTCAGCACGCGACAGGACGATACGCCTGGAAATGGAGTGGATAGCTCTAGATGTGAGGGAAAGACTGCGAGCATCGTCCAGCTGGACGAACGATAGGATGATGGTCCATACGTCTTCGTTCAACTGTAACCCCGATGCGTCACGGTGGGATTGCATTCTATCGTCGAGAATGAGCTGCGCCTCGTGATCAGAACAGACACAGCGATCCCTAGAAAAGATAGCAGAGTGCAGCTATGATGGACGAGGTACACCGCCAGTTCGAAACACTTGGGGTTAATATCCCAGCGGGTTTGCAGGGCATTTCAAGCCCCGCTGTGGCGGCTGTGGCGCGATCGCCCCGAACGTCTCTAAGTCGCGTCGCGCCCCGTTACAGCGCGAATAGTAGACTGCGTTTATACGGATACTTATGTACATTACAACTGTTTTGTACCGACTCATTACTATGCAATATACTGATTACTAGAGTCACGCCACAGTTAAGGACTCCGAGTAGTAAGGACGAGTAAGTAGGAAGATAAGCATAACATACTAACAAACAAGCTAGTACGACTTTCAATTCAGCGCCGTGCGATATACTTGTAACCTATAACGTTTGAAGGAGCCGCCTGCCCGCGTTCGCGGGTATTCGTGATGGGCATGGTTCGTCTGCGCTCATGCTTCTCGATGTCTCGGACCCAACGCACGGCTGGGCGGGTCGCGCGAAGGGCGTTTTGGACGAAGCGGCCCTCTGCACCGGCGTCGCATTGTTCTTCAATGATATCAGCGGCGCGGTGTAACAGGCGGAGATGTTCGTCCACGTCCACGTCGTCTTCGTCATCAAGCTGACACGGACGTTGTCGATCGTGTTAGTGTTGGCGCACCATTGCAATTGGGTGGCATTGCTTACTGTAAAGCCTGCACTTCCACCCGCCCGCGCGCGCAACAACCCGTCACGTCCGGTAGGCGGTGGTTTGTTAGGTGACGAATCTATCTGTAGGTGTGCCCGGCAATGAATACGAGTCATGTAATCCCGAAGTGCACATTGATACTCACCGGTGATGACCTACTAGTGACTGCCAAGGCGGGCAGCACTGAATCTTCCTCTCCCGATTCCTCTGAAGTATCCGCCACCGGCACCTGCGCCTGAGATGCGCGGGACATATTCACCGAACCGGGAGGCGCCGCCGCACGCTTGCCATGACCACTGCCAGTGACAATCGCCGAGTCCGAGTCATCCGAGTCCGACGTACTGGTATCCACCCTGGGCATTCGACTGAGCCATGCGTGCTTCGTCGTCAGTTCTGGGGGTGGCGCGATCTTGCCGTCGATGGGGACTGTGTAGAAGGGTGGAATATGAAACCACTGGCATCAGCAAACTGGGCAATTTCTGAGCATCTGAGAGGCTGATGGAGACCCCTTAGAGTGACTAGAGCATCAGATAGCTCAGATTCCTCATCTTGTCAGACAGCTCAATGAACCAACGAGGTCGTAGTACTGTCTGCATCTCAAAACTCATCTATTCAATTCCTAATAATTGCAGTAGCCATAGAATCACCACTGGTATATTGACAACTCGAGAGCATTGTACACAGAGAATACATAGTGGGGAACTACACTAAAGTAGATAGTTGCTGTCGACGCAGGCTCATGGATCGCACCGTCTGCCGTCTCGCCCGTGTTGTCTAACAGGGCCTCGCTCGTGTCTCTGCCATCTCGACCGTGTCATCTGCCGACTCGCCCGCCCCGTGTACCCTCTCTCGACCCATGTGCCGTCTCGTCTGCGCCGTGTGCCGTCTTGTTTGCCCCGTCTGTCGTCTTTCCCGCCCCATGTACTCACCCTCTCGCGCTGTCTGCCGTCTCGTCTGCCATCCCACTTGCGCCGTTTGTTATCCCACTCGTATGGGCCGGGCGACAGCAGGCTCATCTTGCTTGCCGGGCTCATCCTCGGCCGGCTCTCGCTCATTCCGCTGGAGCTCGTTGAACACGTGTTCGGCGGGCTGGTACACATTGCGCTCGTCGGCGCTGGGTTGTTGTTGGTAGGCTCTGCGCGGAACTGACGAGGTCGACTCACCTACCGCGCAGCCATGGTGACCCTCTTGACGCGTCACCAGTGCCCTACTTGGACTGTCGTAGGGCCGAGCATGGGTATACCGAGCTCAGCTCGTACCCATAACACGCCCGGGTACAGATTTCGCGCGGGTGAAGGCGGGTTTGTGGTTTCACGGGTAAGCGGGCGGGAAGGAGCGTGGGCAAGAGCAAGCGAGAGCGGGGCGAATGGGCGAATGGTTGGCAAGCGAGCAGGCGGGCGGGCGAGATTGCGGGCGAAAGGGATGAATTGTCAGCGACGTTCCCGGAATATACAAAAACGTGGGTCAGATGAAAGCGCGCTCAGCAGCAGGACGTAGTGGTCGTTGGGGAGAGCCGAGCATGAGAATATGCCTCGCCCTAGTAATCTATCCGTTTATGTCCGCGAAACGGTACATTCAGGATCGAGGGCACATGCAAATGCTATTGCACCATATTTGCCATACCACGACATGTCGAGCGTGAAAGTGCGGTCAGATCTATCGTCAGTCCTCGTACGCACTTTGTTCCCCGACCATGAAGATGGTGGCCAAGTCTACGTCCATCGAAGAACTGTGAGCTGTCATCCCTGGTGTCTAACCTCGATATTCATCCGGTTCTCTCAGTGCTGCACCAGATGTTCGTTTATTGATTGCCTCCGTGTCTGTGGGTCGTCTGGGTCTAAGTCGTCCGGGGCTCCAGTAGCAGCGGAAGCACGTCCGCGAAGGCATCGGGGACCGCGTCAGCATCCGCACCTGCTGCGAGTAGTTCGGGCACGGCGTCGTCATCGCCGTGGAAGTTGAAGCAGAGCTACGTGCGTATTGTACTGACAGCACTGATGGGTGGGCAGGCGAGCGTGCGAGCAAGTATGCGGGTAAGCGTGCGAGCGAGTAGGTTAACAGGCGAGGCTGCGAGCTAGTGCGCAAGAGGGTGGAGTCGAGTCGACGCCGACGTGGAGGAGGCAAGGAGGAGGCGTGAAAACTTCAAGTGCTAAGCGCCTCAAAGCGCCTCAGCCACGACGCGTCACGCGCGCTCGCCGCTCCTCTCGACTCAGAGCGTCGAGTCTCCTGCCTCCTGCCTCTCTGTCACAACTTCGCCCTCGCTTGCTCGCCGCCGACCTCCAGTACACACGGGCAGGCGCGTCCGCAAGAGACGGCGCGTGCACCGGACCACGGCCCAAGATCACGCTGTACGCGACCGGGGCCAACGAGCTCCAGCGACGCGCCAAGAGCATCGCTGGAGGCTCGCGAAGGGATGCACACGTAGGGAGGAGGGATTACGACCAGGTGAGTCCGCCGCTTTGTACCTCGACCCCATAGCCAACCCCGGCAAGCAAATGCCCAGCAAGGACGACCGGACGGAGACGAACACAACGGAGGCGCCCCAAGATCGCAGGGCCCCATGGTCCTCGGGAGCCAGTCGCCCAACCAGCTCGCCTCGCTCCTCTTCGACGTCCTCCGCAACACCGACGTCCTCGACTCAGCCACATCCCGAATCCCAACACCCTCGACATCCGCGCTGCCGACGCCCGCATGTCCTTTTCCCGCATAGGCGCAGACGGCGGCGGCCAGCCTGTCCTCATCCCCGTCCACTACGCAGCCGCAAGACCCGTGACAAGCTCCGGTGACGTCCCAAGATCAGACTTGGAGGCTCGCGGAGGTCCTGCAGACCCCGCCCTGATGCGCGCTGTCTAGTTCCCTCTCGAACACCCAACGGCGTCTGTGTCTCAGGACGCCCAGAGCCCCAGCAACCCGCCTCTCCCCGCTTTCCCGTGCCCTCGACGTGCGCATGGACCCTCCATACCGAGCTAACACCACCCGACATGCCGAGAACGACGGAGGGCAGCTCGTGGTGCCGCGGAGTCGACGTGTCCGGTGACGACGCCAGGACTGGACGTGGCCGCCCCGTCTCGCGTCGGGAAACACCGTCGTGTGCTGCGAAGGGACGGATGACGCTGCGGATTGCAGAGGCTCTCGCGCACGCAGAGCGTTCGTGAGTGGAGGAGATGCAGCACGACGAGGTACGTACATTCCGTGCCTGTACCCGCTGCTGTATCTCACGACTCGTAGCTCCATTACGCCGCAAGGCGGTGCTCCGTGCTGACCGGTTCGTCCTCGCTTGCAGGACGCGGGAGAACAAAGTCAGCTGCGTATGCGAGAGCAGCAAGGAAGGACACTCACCGGCACACTGAAGACGCGTCCGGTATCGACGCACAATCGAGTCGCTCGGGGCCGACGATACACGCAAGACGCAGGGCCGCACACGACGTTGTGAGCTGCGTCTTGGAAGAGGACGAGACACGTACTAGTACCACGAGGAGTGCAGACGACCGCGAGTACGCGTCAGAACCTGCAGCGAAGACGTCTGCGTACTAGGGATTGCGGCAGAGGTGGACGCAGTAGGTAGACAAGCGAGAGTACATGGATGGCAAGCGTGACCGATGTCGACCGGTTTGCTGTGCATTGACTCCAGTGATGCACATGGGTGAACGAGGCAGCATTCGCGTCAGTGGTACACCGAGTACTGTATGGGCACGAGACTCACCACGTCTAGAAACCACCACTCTGACTGTGTTTCACCCATCCAGTGCGTCACGATTCAAGATGGGGATGGATGAGGGAAAGGGGTGAGACGTGGTTCGGAGTTCAGGAACCGAATGGATCAATGATTAGTAGGGCTCGAAAACCAGGTGAGTACGCCTTGTGGCCTCTACTCGTAGACGACACTGGTGAGTTGGTGTTCACAAAGATCGGCCCAACGAAGACGGCCCCGGCGTGCATGCGCACAACAAGCGCAAGCGCAACGAAGACAACGCCGACGTGCGTGTGCCCGAGTGACACCAGCCCACCAGCAGGAACATACACATGCACCGGACGAGCTCCAATACACCGTGCATAGGCAGCTAGCAAGAATCGGTTTCACATGGCCAAAAGGGCATCACGCACCGATACGTATTGACACGACGAGGGCCGACCCTCCACGCATCGGACGAACAGAAGCTTCGACGTGCATGTAAGTAGCTCGCACGAACATAGTGTAGTGTCTGTGTAGTATTACAGTGATCAGTATAACAATATATCTTTTAGCTCGTTTATTAATGTCCTGGCTGAGATGTCTGCTGAGCTGAGATGTCTGAGAGGCTTTCTGACGTGTCTGAGGATCGTGTCTGACGAAGTTACGTTGCAAAAATCCGAGGTCATGAGGGCTGATTATCTGGAGCGATCTGGAGCGATCTGAAGCGATCTGAGCGCCTCTGAAGTCCCTGAGAGCGCCGTCAGACGGATTTCATGTTTTACTGATGTGTACCTGCACCCACCATAAGGCAGGTGGGTTTCCCGCGGCCCGAACAAGGTGCTTGCAGAGAAGGTAGGCATGGTACTTCTGAGCGCCGCAGTCGCATGTCCAGCGGTGGACATCCGTCGTGTACGCGCCTTTGATCGGGACCTTCATGAGTCGCTCCCACGAGTGCTTGAAGTGCTCTTGCATGGTCGTGAGTGCCTGTGCGCGGCCTTCGCGGTCGCTTCGCAGGAGACGTCGGAGAGTGAGACGGTAGGGTGGAAGCGCCTTCGTGATGATCACGTGAACAGCGAGGTCAACAGGCGGGCGGTTGTACATGTGAAGTACGAGCTGTTTCAAGTTTCGCCAGAGAGCCTCGACCATCATGGTCGTACGCTTGCAAGGAATGCTCGCGGAGTACGCACCGCGTGCCCACAGTGGCCATCGCTTCCGTGAATACCACGAATTCCACAGGTAAGCCCACACCTCGCAGAGATGATTGACTTCGCAATGCCGGTACATCTCCTCGACGGCATCACGGCGGATATCATCCTTTGTTCGCTTCTCGCCATGCCGCTCGGGAAGGAGTGAGTGCTGCGATGCATGCTTCGCAAAGAGCCGCAGGATTATAGGGGCTTTTTGACCAATCCTTAGGGTGAGGATGGGGTGAGGATGGGTGAGGAAGGCATTTTCACGTTCTGAGCATTAAACGTCTCACCCTCGCAGCATGAATCTCAGCGTGCATAACCCGCGTTCGCGCCATGACGCGAACGCGGGTAACATGCAGTCTCCATTTGAGTCTGCGACTGCCTTCTGCCAGTCACCCTTACCCGCAATCGCGCTATGGCGCGATTGCGGATGAGTCCGCACATCCATTGCCTTGTTTGGCAAGTCCGAGCGCCCGCCCGATCTCACAGGCACCCACCGACTTGCTCGTGTGCCACAGAGGGCATGCATCTGTGGTGTACCACATCATCCATTACACCCTCCGCATGCGGCGTCCATTCCGTGTTGTGCGTCAGTGATGTGCAGTGACAGGGGAGGCGAGATCACGTCAGCCACCTGCTCAGCCACCGACGGGCGCTCACACGATCTCCTGCCCACAACCACGATCTCCCGCCTCTCCTGCCTCCTGCCTCCCTCTCTTTTACATCCAGCAAGCCCACCACGCCCTGGGGTGATGTGCGTACCTGCGCATTATAGTGACTTTCGATAAACATGGCAGGCTTAGGGTGGGGTTATGGTGCCCAATATAGTAATTACTATATATGGGCATAACCATATAAGGAAAGTGTTGACATTTCTCCCCTGTGTGTATGGTGCATGTGCACAAAAATGTGCCTCCAAGGTGATCGCGCGCGGTCGCGCGCGATCACCTAAACCCTATGCTGGAGGTGTCTTGACAAAGTACCCTCAAGGTGATCGCGCGCGATCACCTAAACACTACTATTGTGTACCCGGTATACATACCATTTAGGTGATCGCGCGCGATCACCTTGACGCACCTATATCGGCGTCTGTTTAAGTGGACCTGTACTGCACATGTCAGTTCAAATTGTGCCATTTAGGTGATCGCGCGCGACCACGCGCGATCACCTTGAGATCGGTGTTTGGACATGACTGACCGGGGTGCGTGCACATATGATGGTCAAGGTGATCGCGCGCGATCACCTAAATGGTATGTAGGCCAGCGTCTATTCTCTCGACGTGCAACATGTATGTCCACTCAAGAGATGCCATTTAGGTGATCGCGCGCGATAGCGCGCGATCACCTTGTGAGTGGTGTTTGGACGTGCATGACATGGTGCGCGCACCCCAGACCCATGGTCAAGGTGTGAACGTGCACGACCGCGCGCGTCCACCTTGTCACGTGCAATATTATTTGACACATGTGACTGGTGTGGCTGCACGATGGCGTGACCAGTCCCTTCCCTTCGATCCTCAGGCCATCAGTGTGTGCCAGGTACGTTGTCTCTCCCACCATGTCCCCGCCCGCAGCACTCAGTGCTAGCGCAGCACACCAGTCGCCATGGACCGTCCAGCATGGTCTGACCGCATTCGGGTGATCCTCGAGGCTGCCGCGCTCATCCGACTGATCCCCAAACACACGGAGAAGTTCCTACAGGAACTCACTCCCATCGGTTCAGCATATGGCCCGCTCACCATTAATGAGACCTATCAAAGATGGCACGAGCACATGAAGGACTGGCTCCGTATCATACACGTCCGCACGATCACCGACCCACAACCCCTGAACATGCTCTTTGTCCGCTCAGAGATTGATCGACTCGAATCGGTCATGATCGCATTGGCCAACGTCATCACCCCCTTGTACAGGAACTGGAGCGTCCGCACATTGCCCGAATCATTGCGCATCCACACTCATGATCGTGATGAATGGACGCACATCGCGCGGTCCACTATCAGTCTCATGCACTTGGTGAGGGAGACTGTTGATTACTGGCACAGTATGTTCTCTGCATCACAATTAGTCTATTCAGCATACTGACTCATCACACAGAAATCCTGGACAAGAATTATGGCATGTACCATGCCACTGTTACATCAGTACTACTAGCCACTCACCTTACATTGGTACAGTCGATGCAGGCATAGTCTGGCAGGATCCACCGATCAAGCGGATCCTGTACGACCATCATGCCAAACACGCCATTGACCTCGATACCGCCGCGAAAGAGCGCAACGCACTTGTTGGTTATTCCGGGCGGTTTGTGGACCCATGCCCTCAGTGGTTTGTCCCCTATGGGCACATCAACTGCACAAACGAGTACGAGTTCTTTGAGCGCATCTGCGCGCACATTGCTCTTCTTCTCCAAGAGCGGCAATTGCGCATTGATCGTGAAATCGAATTCGATGAAGAAATTGACGTTTGGGTTGACCGCTGGCTCGGTCATCTTCGCGCACTACTACCCATGATCCACGGTGCGCGCACCCCTCTCTCTCTCTAGTATTATGGGACCTATCTGAAAAGTTGCAGAGAAACTCCATATCCGCTGTGAGCGCCCGCCACCCATCTGGCTCGAAATCGATCTCCCAAGGGATAGAGCGATTCCGGACGCTCCATACACGCTCCCCATCGGGCAACTTACATCGCTCTTTGCGCACCCCGAGGAGATTGAATTTTGGGACAAGCAATCTGGGTCGCAGAAGCCTGTCGCGATGCCCGAGCCACCTGGTGTTGTCCGTGACAGCATTGCTCAACGGGTATGGCGTGCGCGCCAGGCCCTTCACTGTCAGCACGTATATCTCCGTCTACAGTCGGAGCGTGTGACATTGAACGGGGTCAATGACCACACATACCGGGGAGGTGGGCCGTCACCCGAGGACGTCTCGAAGAGCGTCGACATTCTCACGAGACGCCTTGCGTGGTTCAATGCGCAGGTCGAATTTTACCAGCAGTGGTAAGCAAATTGCATTCTCAATGTTGAACACCCAGTAATATGCTCTCAGATGGTCAGTCATGTAGTTATGTTTGTATATCCTTTGCAATGCGTGCAGAACGGTCTTACTCACGGTCGGACACACTCATACGGCCAGAGGTAAGTCTCACAAAGGTGCCCGCACCAAACTCGGTGAGTGCCACATGCTATCGCGCACGGTCAAAACACCGCGCGCACGGTCAAAACACCGCGCGCACGGCCATAAACACCGCGCGCACGGCAATCAACAATGCGCGCATGGTAAGAAACAATGTGCGCACTGTTACCTAGAGCGCAGGCCAAACACTTGAGCGTTCACGGCGCATACGGTCAGATGACCAGTGGTCGGCGCGTCGCGTCGGTCGACTTAGCGCCGTGGCCTGTGGCTGAGACTTAGACGCCGTTGTGGCTGCTCGCTCACTCTCGCGCGCATCTCCCTCTCTCACTCACACTCGTCGCACTTCCTCTCGCCCCTGCTTCTTACACTCCCTCCTGCACTTCCTCGGCACCCTGCAAAAATGGTCGGTACCTGGGGCATGAAGAGACTGCGCAAATACCTGCGCAAGGTCGCCCTCGAGGCCGGGCACCATGTGAGCGAGCGGGACTTGCTCATCTTCACGGACCACCCGCCGCGATGGGACGACTGGACGGAGGAGGACTTGATGCTCTTCAACAGGACGCTCCGGGCGCTGTACAACAGCCCGGTGTCGTTCAGGGTATTTGAGAAGATCGTCGCGACGTACCTCCTGGTGAGTGGACTGTTGCATGCGATGCGAGCGGGGGACTGACCTGCGATGTGAAGACGAAGAAATGGCGCAAGCAACTGAACTACGTACCGATGGCGAAGAAGTTCCCTCACCTCGCCGACACCTGCTTCGATTGGCAGTGGTGGGATGCGCCGGCGGAGGGCGCATGGCAGGAGGGCCTGGACTTCAAAACATTCGCAACCGGCTGGCGCAACCGCAAGCCCAAGTGGTGGGGCAAGAGGTGGTCGGTCGTGGATCAGGAGGCCGCCATGAGGCCGTTCGCGGACATCTGGCTCAGTAAGTGTCTCTTTTCTACGTGCGCGCACCTGTGTCTGACTGCGCGCACCCCATCTCAGGCAATGACCGGCTCAATCGTAAGTGTCTACGTACTTACACGGAGTCGTCTGACGAGCCACGCACCTCTACAGCTGCGACGCCGGTCCAAGATCATGAAGACGAGGACGATCCGCGCACCGAAGGATACGAGCTCAACTGGGGCGTGTGACCGGCGAGGACTGCAGGAAGGCGCAGCGCCAGGCGGAGATCTACCTCGCCTGGAAGGCGAAGGGCCGTGCGCCCGCCGCGATGGCGCACCCGATCCCTCTGTCCACATGGGCACGTCCTCTCAACGTCCCGCCGCAGTCGCAGGACACCGTGGTAAGTGCAATCGTATATTGCCCGCTGACAATTATCTGATGCGCACACCACAGAACTGCGGCCGCGACCGGTGCGAGCGCTGCACTGAGAGCGGCATGGAGGAATGCCGGGTTCCGGCCGTCGCAAACGACCCGCGCTGCGTCACTTGTCGTGCACGCAAGAAGGGTTGCTCCTTCGGAGTGAGTGCACATTGTTCCTTGGCATTCGTACGGTGCGCTGATCAATTCTAGTCTCCTCTCACACATGCTGCCTCGCGCCGCACTGCGAGTGCAACGGTGGTGCGCGCACCTTCCAACCGTGCGCGCACCCGCACCCCGGCAAGTTCTGGAGGTGCAAGGGCAGGTACGCAGACGTGCACTGACTGCGGGCTAACGCTAACGACCTTGTGGCATAGGTATGAAGCGTCGCCGTGGAGAATAAGGGGGAATACGTATGTATAGGCTCGTGGAAGTGTACTAGTAAATCGCATTTGTATATAAACGTGTGTAACTGCTACTGTACATAGTTGATTGTCCGCACCCAGGGTGGACGTGCGTGGTCGCGCGCGTCCACCCTACAGCTGTACCTCTCACGAACAGTCTGTTAAAGGTGAGTCCAAACCCCCAATTTAGGTGATCGCGCGCGACCGCGCGCGATCACCTTATACCCTCCTTTGTGGGTGTCTAAACAAGGGGATAACCACCCATTTACCTGCCAAATAGGTGATCGCGCGCGGTCGCGCGCGATCACCCTCCAGACGTGTTCCCGCACAGGTATATGGGGCGCGCGCACCTCTCAAATACGCATCTGACACCCACGAAACCCCCTGTTTTAGGTGATCGCGCGCTACCACGCGCGATCACCTAAAACAGCCTATTTCAGAGTATAGTAGGGTGCGCGCACTCTGACGCACCCACCAAAGGTACGTGCACCCACACACCCTCAAAACCCTTGATTTAGGTGATCGCGCGCGGTCGCGCGCGATCACCTTTTTGGCAGGTAAATAGTATGATTTATATCCCTCATTTTAACCACGAAAAAGGGCGTATAAGGTGATCGCGCGCGACCGCGCGCGATCACCTAAATCAAGGGTAAATTGCCTCTACAGTCACAGTCGACGTACGCATCTGCGAGTGTCTCCTATGACAGTCTGTATATGTCCTCGACGATGACATATACTGCTATCACAGGTGATCGCGCGCGGTCGCGCACGTTCACCTAAATGTAGGGGTGGGGTGCGTGCAGTGTGGCATCCACCATTGGTATTCCTAGGTGGGCTCGTATGTCATGTTTTATCCTACGCTGATCATTGTATGTATAGTGTACACACATGTTTTATGTGCGCACATTGTACGCACCTATTCCGCTGCACATCAGGTGACAAGACCGACCATGTGGCAAACATGAGGCATCCTCAACCTATCTCTGCACACACGACGCCTCTCTCCCCCTTGCACTTGCACCCTGTCCTCACTGTACGTATTTCACCGCTCTCTGTCCAGCGCCCGTCTCACCTGCACCCTCAGATCAACATGCCGCCTAGAAAGAGGAAAACGACCAAGAAGCAGCCCGTCGAGGCTGCGCCGGCTGAGGATTCTGAGGCTGATGGTTTGTCGGAGCCGAAGAGACGGCACAACCGCCCGTATCGACGTCGACGCGCGCTCGTGGAAAACAGCCAGCAGAGGACGGAGTTCGGAAGACGAGGAGACGAACAAGGTGCGTTCCACAACGAGTGCGACGGCATGCACAGCGCCGGCCGATTGCTGATCCTCATGATCAGAACCAGAACATCACGCAGGAACTATTTCTAGAGTATCAAAAGACTCTCGCAGATGCGTACCACGGTTACGCGCGGCTCGCAACCCTCCCATCTCTGCAACAAGAGGACCATGTCGAAGTGTGCAACAGCAGTTCAACAGCCGCAAGATCGACGACAACCACGTCGAGAAGATCCGCAAGTCGTTCGTGGATGACGGATACCAGAGCCTCCTGTGCGGGCACTGCATCGAAGTTGCGGTCAGGTGGGACGACATCGATTTCACAACCAAGCACAACCAGATGCTTCCTCTCGACCTCGATTTCTTGAAGTTGAAGCCTCGACCTGACGGCTCGCCCAGTCCGGTGTACGTCATTACCGGACAACATCGCATCGCTGCGAGCATCGCCTTCCTCGAGCCACAGGTAACCGAGTTGGAGACGGCGAAGGCGCGTTTGGAGAACATGGATCCCAGCAATGGTCAGTACAATCGGCTGGTAGCGCGGTGTCAGAGACTAGGGGATCGGCTTCGCCGGCAGGGGTGCTGGCTGGCAAGAGTATCCATCATGGGTAAGTGTGTGCGCGCACCCCTTGCGCACACCCACTCACACTTTGACACACACACACACAGAAAACTTGGTAACGGTGCGGCGGCGGAACGGCTCGCGCAGAACATCGGCTGGGCTCACAAGGTCGAGACCAGTGAGGATCTCTTGCGGACGCACTTCCGTGAGCTGTTCAAGTTGAAGCGTGATGGCCGCCTCCCCGACTACTTGGCCCGCCGCGGATCCGTGGTGAAGGAGCTACGCTTAGGCACGGCGACGACGACAACGAAGGGCACTGCTGCCACTGGCAGTCACATCAAAACGATGCACACGAACATGTTCTACGTCACGCCGGTGTGCGACTTCCTCATGTCGCTGACACCGATCATTGGCGAAATGAAAGAGGAGAGAAAGGTACAGTATTATTACGACACTGACTTTTTCAGCCACCAGACATGGATGAAGATCCTGAAGCCGGCCGGCGGGGTGAGTGTATTCATTGTCACGCTCGGCTGTCGGTTGTTCATGATGGTGCGCGCAGGTCATTGTATTCAATCTGCGGCGCATGCGCTGGCTGATGGACATCGTCAGCTCAAAGGCTTCGTTCTCCACCACGCAGGATGTGGAGTTGATATGTTCGCGGTACGATGAGGCCCGGCGCGCACGTCACAGATACTTGGAGATGAAGACGAACGGCGACACCGAGCGGGCCCAGGAGTTTCTCCAGGCGCAGACGAACCTGGATCTGTTGGAAGAACCCGATGGGACCATACCGTCGATCATCTCACGAAAGTACACGGCGTTGAAACGCGAGTTTCACACAGGGGGTGCGAAGCCCTGTCCTGGCCTTTGGACAGACGGCATGCTCAGGACTGTCGACCGTGCGGCGCTTGATGTTCTTTCCAGTTCAAATGTTTTGGGCGTGCGCTCGAGGCAGGCTTTTGACACCATGGCCGAGTACGGTAACGCACTGGTGGCGCAGATCCAACTCATGATGGGGTCATCCGTCCCTGGTGCCGACGACGATGACAACGACAACGAGGGGCCACGCAGCACGCAGCAGCGGCGCCTGTCGCACCTGGACTATGTCATGGGGCGCATCACGTTCTTGTACTACGGCTGGACGTACATCAAGGGCGACATGGAGTTTATCCCTGCTCTGCCGTTGCTGACCGCGACGCCGATGCGGATGGTCCGGGAACAATGCTCATTGTACGAGCGGGGATGGGAGAGGGTGAGTGCGCGCACACTGCTGCGTGACCTGCGCGCACCCCTATATGTGTGCTTACTTTTCTTTTACAGCTTGCGTGGATGTTCGAGCCGCTCATGTATCATCGGTCCTTCTGTGGGACCAGCGGCGCCGGCACCGGCACGGGCATAACCACTCACGACATCACCGTGGATGCGACCGTCTGCGCGCTCTATAGTGTTGGCAACTACAAAGATCTCAAGTCTGGCGCAGGCGACTGGGACCGTCCGGACAGTGTGCAGTGGGAGGTGAGTTGAACTTGTGGATGGTGCATCTCGAGGCTGAGTTATTTGCCTGCAGCTCGCGCGAGAATGGTTCGCCGATCGACACACGTTTGTCGCACTGCTGCACGAAGTGTCGACGGAAGTAGCGGCCGTCAACAACTTCCGCAGACACTCGAAGAAGACGATCAGAGAGGCGTTCATTGTGTACTCGGAGAAGAGCAAGGGCAACCCCGCTGAGCGCACGGCAGAGGCGGTGAGCATGATGAAGGAGTCTGCGCTGAACGAGTTGTTCCCGGACTTTGACATGGCCAAGCACATCCAGGCGTGCACGCAGAACACCAAGTCTCTGTCGAACGCGATTGTCAATCAACGGAGCGATGCACTCCAGCACCTGTCCGGTCTCTCGCTAGACATGCTCGGCATGCGCGCACTCATGCGCACTGCGCTGCCAGTCGTCGAGGGTGCAAACACCACAGTCAAGGTTGGTGCTCGCTCGCTCGTCCCTGTCCTCGCTGCAGCGACGGTGGAGACGGCGGCAGTCCTGCTGATGTACGGGCGCGGAGGTAGCTGGTGGACACTGGGAATTGCTCAGGGCCGAGCGAGGTACGCAGCCCTCCTGTGCCGCTTCAAGGTCATTCCGGTCCACGAGTGGTGGGACATTGTGAGGCCGGACAAATCGTGGAAGCCGTCAGAGGATGGGACCGGTGCGCACGCGGACCCGGAGTGGTTCACCAAGGGCGAACCGTCGACCACGGAGCAGAACACTGCGAGTCTCATTGCAAACTCTGAATTGCAGCGTGCGTTCGCGGGCAAAATCCCTGCACCTGGACAAGGTCGTCGACCACAGCAGCAGCAGCAGCAGCAGGCAAACGCGGTCGCCGGCCCATCGTCGTCGCCGTTCACCTTGAACGCGCCGGTGCCAGCACCAGGTGCGGTGGCCGCACCTGCAACAGGACGGGCTGGGAAGGCTTCTGCGATGGCCACCGCGGTCTCGCATCACAACACGCAGATCGCGAGGATACTCGAGTCGCTCCGCAAGCTGCCTGCGTTCCAGTACAGCGACTCCACGGACGGTGCCGTCAAGGGCAAGAAGATGGGCGAGTCGCTTGACCAGATGGCGAAGGGGACGATGCTTCACCTGTGGAACGTACGTTGCTTAATATTATTAATGTTGTGTGCAACACTGACGTGTGCGCGCACCCCCAGACGAGCGAGTTTTTGCGGCATCGTATGACGGAGCGGGCGAACCCCAAGCGTGTTCGACGGGATGATCAAAGCGACGACGAGGAAGACGACCGCAAAGATCAGATGTACGCATGGACACCGCTTCCTACCACCAGCGATCGGCCAGGCACGGTTGACCCGCTCGCGTATTACCCGTTCTGGGCCGACGTTTCGGCGGCGATGGATCAGGATCCGCCACTCACGACGACGATGGAAGACGTCGAGGATGTGCTGATGACGGCGCTGGGGTTCGATGTTGACATCCAACCGGACGCTGACAAGGACCGGGTCACGCGGCGGCTGACAAAACAGTATGCGACCCGCCAAGATTTGTTCAAGCAGGTTCTCAAGCGTCCTCTGGCGTACATAGAAGACATGGACCATGAGGTCCAGTCGCGCATGAACGAGAGAGTCGAGGCCTTGCTGCCTGCCCTCGTCAAGCATGTGCGTGACCAGCCTTCTAGCACGCGTAACAAGGATGTCGTGCAGTCGCTGCTCCAGATGCTCGTGGACGAAGGGCATCTAACGCACACCGAGTGGGAGCCCACAGACGACGATGAGGATGTCGAGAAGAAGGCGACCAAGGGTGCGCGCACCCACGACGACGAGCAGGAGGAAGACGAGGTGCCCCAAGCCTTGACTGACGGCGGCGACGACGATGCGATGCAGGTGGACGACGAGCTCCCGGTGGTAGTAGAGGAGGAAGAAGAGGTCGACAACGGCGCGACGGTGACCCACAGCATGCTGGCTTCGCATCTTGGGTTGGCAGGCCGGCAGACGCAGTCACCCCCGCCGCTGAACCAGAGGAGCAAGCGGAGGCTGACGTCTCCGATGGTGAGTCCGAAACGGGCGCGGGAGAGCAAGCGTGCAAAGGTCGACGAGCGCGCGCACGTCTACCAGAGTGCACAGGCCATGGCCGTCGACGTCATCGGGTTCCTTGATCACTGCCTTGCGGGAGCCGAGCTGGACGAGGATACGCTGACACGGCCCTACCAGATCGCCCTGTTGCGTTTTCTCGGCATCTATCCACTGCCTGGCATGTTGGAAAACGAACCTCTCCTTGTCCAGGTTGCTGACGCCAACCTGCGCGTGCTGCACTGTGAAGCCGTCGTCATCGCCCTGTCCTTCTTACTGGAACTGGAGATACTGGAACTGCCGGGCAAGTCCATCCCGATCTTTGCGAAACCCACACCGTACCACCAGTATGTGATCTCGCAGATCCTGCGCGTATGTATAGGGATGGCCTACTTCGCCGGCACGGAACGCATCAGTAAGTCTGCTCAAAAGGGTCAAATAGGTGATCGCGCGCTATAGCGCGCGATCACCTAAATCGTGCTATTTTAGGCACTGCGCACCCTTGTGCGGGGTGCGCGCACCCGCTGGTGTCAGAAAACACGGGTTTTAGGTGATCGCGCGCTATAGCGCACGATCACCTAAAATGGCATGTTTCAACACATCCCGTGGGTCGTAAATAGGGTGATTTTGGTGATCGCGCGCTATAGCGCGCGATCACCTAAAACCCATGTTTTGAGTGCCAGTCATGTACCATTCGCAGGGTGATCGCGCGTGATCACCTATTATTTGAGCACTTTGCTGACATGCATTTCAGACTTCCTCAACGAGAACGGCGGTGAGTGCGATGTATGTTTGTAGGGCGAGTCGACGTATACTCATCATTGTACAGAGGTGACGGGCAGTTACCACTTCCCGGCCGTGTACATCATCCACGGCATGTGGCCTCCTATGTCAGCCCCGTCAAACAAGCACGTGAAATCGCGCACACCGGTGCAGGCCCGTCGAGATCTTCAGCGATACTTCGGCGAGGGCAGCAATACCCAACTGACTGTGGACGTCGCGACGTACGAGGTGAGCGAGGAGGACATCAGGAAAAACTCACATGGCTTGCCAAGCCTGACAAGCACTGCAAGACTTGCATAGTCAATAGGTCTTGGGCAAGGTAAGTCAAATGCTTGAGCTGCGTGACCAAGCAGAAATCAACATTGTTCTGATACTGGTTGCATGCTCTTCTTGTATTCAAGCAACTGGCTGACTCAATTCTTGATGGTCTTTTCAAGTTCCGTCCGTCTACCCAAGCCTTTCAAGTATTCTTGTTGCTTGGTTTGACTAATTCACTCATTGGTTGGTATTCCAGATAATCGCTTGGCTATGCATTGCATTACCAAACACATAACCAGAGACACGGATCACCAACTATCGTACACATACACACAGTGTGAAAACGAAAGCGTACAAAGCAACTACAAAGCAATGGCGTCGGAGACCCGGAGACGCCGAGAACAGAACAGAAGAAGCCGTAGCCAACCTCAGATTCCTCCAAGTGTTGAAGTAGATGGTAGTTGTGTGATTCTGTTGAAATATGAGGTCGAGAAAAATTGTCTGGAAAATGATGAGACAATACTCACGCAATGTGCATGAGATCTTAGTGGTTGTTCACATCACCTTAGGTTAGCTTAGGTTAGGTTAGGTTAGGTTAGGTTAGGTTAGGTTAGGTTAGGTTAGGTTAGGTTAGGGTTAGGTTAGGTTAGGTTAGGTTAGGTTAGGTTAGGTTAGGTTAGGTTAGGTTAGGTTAGGT